>NW_006263864.1:1623498-1631227 GCF_000469605.1 Apis dorsata | reverse complement strand
CGTGGACACAAGAGGCACAAGGTGTTGCGTACAAAAAAAAAAAAAAAGGACCACGAGAGCCGTGCGAAACGACGAGGATCCTCTCGAGGACGTGTACGATGCGCCACTGACGGACTCCTGGACGCAGAAATGAAAAAGGTGGGGATCAGTTTTACGTGGGAGAGAGCCACGACCCACTTCTCTCGAGATGTTTCACGCACACGGGAAATCTTCCGGATTGTCCACGCGGTTCCGTTGGATCAAAGGAGGAGAGCTCGGGATCCCTTTTTCGATCCGCGAACGATCGATCGTGGAGAACTCGGAGAGGAGAGTATTATCGAAGAGCGAAGTGATTGAGAATTTTTGGGAGTCTGGGAAAGATTGAGACCTGGACCACACATCAGGGCCACACGACTGCACCTCCCTAACCGCGTGATATTTTCGTCGGCGTGACGTCATAGAAAGACGCAAGCTCGAAATAGAAGACGGTCCTCTTCTTCTAGGATGCTTTCGGTGACTCTCTCTTGATTGAAACGCCTCTTCTCTGATGATCCTACGACGTATCCCACGTCTGTTTACGATGCACTTGTGCGCCGATCGGATCGGTGCGCACGAAGGTCGGATCAATCGTCGCGCGAGAAAGAAGCTGGTCGAATCTCTACGATCTATTAACGATTGATCATGGATCGGTGATATAATAGCGATATATGCATAAACTGTTTCTAGAGAATATTGTATCAATAATAAAAATATGATTTTCCGATTAAATAATAATGAATAAAGTTTCGTTGTCGTAGTCAATGTATTTATTTAAAATTTATTTGAATTCTTCTCATTCCTATCAGATTCAAAATATAATCAAGAGATCATCAACGAAGCTTGTCATTTAAAGGGTGGGACGATATCGAGAGAGGCAGTACCAGTTAGCGGCGCAGAAACACAATCGGCAGTGTCTCAAGTACGATTATTATCAGCAAATTGCCAAATACTTCGAGCGCGAGTGTCGAATCGCCAAGCACTATGATTCGTGGAATTACAGGACTTTAGATCGCGAAAGCGAACTCGAGAAGACTAGGAAAGCGGAAAGGCTAGAGGCCAGGAGGAATAAATTAAGAAATCTTTTGAAAGAGGAAGATGAAACGTATAGAAGGGAGTTGGAGGAACGAAAAAAAATAAAAAGTCGGCCGGAAGAGATTTCTTTAGAGGTATTAAGACGAAAATTGAGAGAAAAAAGGGCGGAACAGAGCTTATATTTGCCTAGAACTTGTCGAAGATATCAGTCGTATTTTGTCTGTCCCACAGAAACTAATGCGCCAGGTTGGAATACGCTTAGAGACACCAATCTTCAATATTCTCGTGCCTGTAGAGAGTCGACAAACCTTATTCGACAAAATTCTTATAATAGAAATTCGAAAATGAGCGAAAGTAGTAGTAAAACTTCCCAGGAACAAGAAAATATAGACACGCGGCAAGAAGAAAAAAGTCTTCTATCGTCGCAGAGCTTTGAAAGTGAGAGGCCTAAATCGAGATATTCAGCTCGTTATGCTCGCAGAAGTTTGGAGAATACCAATGTGAGAAACGACGATTTTGTGGATTCGCCAAACAGAGCAGCAAGTACGTCGTCTTTTACTTACGGCTCTACTGCCTCTACTGAAAAGTTGGTGAACGAGAAAATTCTTCTTCGTGGGGACGATAAAGAGAACAGAACAGAAGATACGAAATCAAACGGTTCTCAAAATGGGAGAATAATCGAAAGATCTTCCTCGAGCGATGGTAAGAATCTTGCTCAACAAGAACTTATTCCTCCTCAAAAAAACGATGAAAATGATTCCTTAAAACAATCGGATCGTTTAAGCGATAATGCGTATGATACACGTAGATCGGAACACAACGAGAAAGAATATCAAGACACAAAAAAGAACGACACTCGACAGTTCGAAATTGAGAAAAGTTTGCCTTGGCTGCGAATGGATCCTAGCGATAAGAATCTCTCAAAAGAGATGTTTTTATATTTGACTCACAAGGAATTGAAATGCAAGATCGAGGATCTTGCCAGAAGAGAAATGCACGCGTGCAACAAACAATGTTGGGACGAGGCTTTACGGCTAAGAGATATGAGAAATAAATTGGAATTAATTCGCGAAAAAAGATTGTACAATATGGAAAATCTCGAATTGGACGAAGAAGCGAGAAAGATAGGATTGGTTAATATCGATAAAAGAGAAGCGGAACTTATCGAAAGAGAGAAGATTTGTATGGATTCAATGATGTATAGGTGAGTTTTTACAACTTATAAATTGCAAGTTAAAAATATCACGTTTAGCCACGAATATATCTATATGAATATATTGAATCGATTTGTCAAGTTTAATTTAATATTCATGACTGGTCGGATTCGTTGCAATACCGGTATGCGACCGTGAGCGATGTTAAGGGTCTAGGACGACGAACAGCACCTCCTGGTTCTCGAATTAGTCGAGATCCGTCGATGTTGCAACCGAAAGTCATGAGTCATTCACGTCTCTCTCGGTACATCTTACTCGCATCGAGTGTTTCGTAAATACACGCCAAGATGTTCGTCATCCTGCACGCCCTACATTCGTTTCTCTATAGATCGCAAATAGGAATTTCTGAGAATGCGAATTGTATAGGTGACAAAAAGAAAAAAAATTAGAAATTTCTTTACGTTAAGTATCCTTATAAGCAATCTTGAATTTTAATAATCTTTATAAAAATATTTTCAATATAATATAATTTTTTATTGATTCTTTTGTTTTTATTGTTTTTAGCGAAGAAGCAAAAGCTTTATGGAAAAAATGGGTACACGAAGATGAAAGATTCGTAATTAAGGATGCTCGCCAAGAAAGGGAAAAATTGATGAATAATTTGGAGAAAGAATGGCAGAATCTCGCGATTCGTGAGAAAGAAAGAATCTCAAGATCATACCAGAATGTGATGAATGAATCTGCTCTGCAAGAAGAGCACAAATTGGCTGCGGCTATTAACGCGGCCAGAATAAAACCCCTTTCAAATTCCTTAAAATAGGTCTAAATAGAATTTCAAAAATTCGCGTGCTTGATTTTATTATATCAAGCTTGACAATTGTTTGCATTTCAATGTTTTTAGAATACAATTTTTTGCAAATAATAATGTTGCAACTGTTGGATGCATTTCAAAAAAATTTAGAGAAATGTTTAGATCTTAGTAAAATATAATTTAAAAAAAGAAATAAAATAAATAAAAGAAAGAAATATATCTAACAGTTAGTAGTTGTTAATCGTTATGAAAGACTGATTATATTCTAATTAAATTGGTATTTAAAAAAATGTTACCGAAATTGTTTCAGATTAATTACTGTATTTTTCATTATTTTAATTGCTTGTTTGTATAATTACTGAATTCGTACTCCAATTTTATAATTCTAGTCGTTTTCTAATAACAATCACGATATCGATTGTTATTATCACGATCACGATTGTTATTATCTATTATTAACTTTTCTATTCACCATTAATTGCAATTTATTTAATTGTATCACAACTGTTTATAATATTTCATCAATGAGATTACTATATTTTATATTATTAACTTGGAAATAAAGTGATCGCATTGAATGTTCTTTTTTGTGCATATATTTTAAAGTTGAAAAAATTTTTTATTACTTATGCGTATAATAATGTAAAATAATGGATTTCAAATTTACCGCGAAAGATTATACGCCGATAAAATTTGAAGTCGTTTCCTGTCTATTACGCAAGATGGCGCGGTAAGGTTAACAGTTGATCTGCGCAGATTGCGCGCAAAACTTGTGCTTATTCGTAGAAAATCATGTTTATTTATAATTATTAGTGTTGTCAGGTTGTGTACAAGTAATAATTAATGTATTAATTATCGGAAATACGAAAAGATTAATTGACTACTTAAATACATCCATTTAATATTCATTTTTATACTTTACATAAGTATTTATGACAACTTCTTCAGTTTTTCAAGTAAGTGCCTATATTTTTTTTTATTTTATCATACGATTTCATATATATCATATAATAAGATTTCTGCATATCATATAATTCATTATTATTGTTGTTGTTAAAATGTTTAATTATATGATATAATATTATATTTTTTCAATAAACAATAAATTGTTATGTATTGAATATATAAGTACATATAAATGCGTATAATGTAATATTTTATTTTATTGTATATCAACAATATCTAACCTTAAAAAAAATATATAAATATCATGATATCTATACTAAAGTCACGAAATGTAGCACGTGTCTCGAGAATAGCATATATGTATCAACAAATATATTCANAATACTGGGAATTTTTTTTTTTTGATATATATTTTCAATTACGAGTCGTTTATAATATATTTATATATTATATATATTTATATTATATATATTTTATACGAGTGACAAACAAATAGAGAATAATATTAGCACTTTATTATTGTTTCTATTCGAATCTGTTAATTAAGAGAACACTTATTTTTCGTTTCGACGAGAGTTCTGCGAAAGAATTTCCAAGGAATTTGCAGTAGCATAAAGTAGGTGGTCGCCATTTATTCTCGAGCATACCCCATGACAACGACCAAATTAGTCGACCGATCCGTCAAAAAGAGCATTTCCGTGGTAGGCGTGCATTATATCCGCCGTGGACAGAACACATGGCACTTCACGCGCAGACACGCCTGCGCATTCACCTTCGGAATATATACATAACGGGAAATGTGTTTACATATAGTACAGTACTATTTAAATGTTATCACGTTAACGCTTCATTTTTTAAATTATTCCAAAATTATTCCAAAAAAAAAAAAAAAAAAAATACAGTTCAAATTATTAAAATAAACGTTTAGTGCGATTATATTTTTCAAGTTTAGAGTTACGTTTGATATTTTGATATTTTTTCCTTAAAAGCTTTAACTAGATTTATCATAAATATTTAAAAAACTTACACATTTTTTTTTTAAGTCAGCCATTCATCCATATATATAAACAATTATTAGGAAGGATAGAATTAGGAAGTATTAGAAAGGATTTTTGTTATTTTTAGTCAAAATAAGATACACGTTCGTAATATGATTTTGAATCACAATTTCATTCTAAATAGAATATAAAATGGCATCAAATATTTATACATAAATTTAAAACTATAGGCCAAAGAAATCCAGTTATTATTCGCTTTCCAATATCTTTCTACCGAATTACACTCGAACAAAAACTCGGCAAATACAAATTCGAAAAAGAATATATCTCTCAGAGTGATAAATCCTGACTCGATCCGCAGGCAAAATGGATCAAGTTCAACAAACTACCCATCATATGTTCCCATGTATCCTTAACGACCGTACAAGATGCATCCGCGTTGTATTTTTCAGCAGGCCATCGATCTCGAATTTTCGTGTTAACATTTAAATCACACCCACACTGTACATCCGGACCAAGACTAAGTCCAAACTAAAGAATAAGAGGTGGAGAGAGAGAAAGAAATATATATATATATATATATATATATATATATATATATATATTTGTAATACGTGTATCGTGTGCGCAATGGTCCGTGAAAGCTGACTGTCTGCTCGGCACCCAAGAGAAGAGGGATGCAGCCACGCCAGCTATGTTAATTAAACGCGTTTCTAGCCCCCGCATAGGAAATCAGAGAAAAAAGGAGATGAGACGAGCGATGCTCGAGGAGATGGGGCAACGTGAAAGAGGGTGCCGGCTAATAACACGTCCCGTACGACGAACGCACGCCACACGCCCGTCTTCTTCTTCCTTCTCCTCCTTCTCCTGTCTTTCTATCCTCATTCTCATCCTCCACCTTCTTCTTTCTCCACCTCTTTCTCCGCGTGCTTCTTTTCTCGTTCTCCTTCCAGTATTCTTTTTTTGTCTTCGTCCCTCACTTGTCTTCTTGATGCTCGAATGTCGTAAGTCCGACCACCAGTCCGACAATTATCTTCCTTGATATTTTCGAAGATATAAAAAAATTGCAAAGGACAAGTTGAAGTTATGTAAAGACGGTATTCTTTATCCAGTAATTCAGTAATTTATTTCGAAGAAAAAGAATTCGGTAATTTTGCATTTATTTTTCAAAAATTAAGCTTCGGATAACGAAGAGTCTCCGACGCACGTCGAATTTCTCTTCCAAGTTTCAAACTTTTATATTCGCGTTAACTTTTGGGAACGCCTCCGTAGTAAACAGTGATTTCCTTTACAATGATAATCTCTCAACAAGTTTCAATTATACTGTGAATCTCATTATGCTCTTAATCGCTTAAAAAAAAAAAAAAGAAATAGGGCATCGATAAGAGGCTGTCCCAACAACGATTAGCTGAAATCGCGATAAGATTATTGGTTACCACGGTTACACGGAAATTACGCTCGTCACGGTTTGACGCGTGCACGTGGAAAAAAAAAAAGAAAGGAAAAAAAGAATAGAATGAAAGCAGCGTCGACTAGACGAAAGGAGGGAAAAAAAAAAAGAAAAAAAAAGAAATATATAGTTACTTTAAAGGGACAGCTAAAGTTGCTCCAGCGACAAATTAGTCGGCCAATAACGGGTGTGAGGGGTTGGTCGGTTTCACGGAAACGCATACACGGACCACGTGGCTCCCTATACATAGGGAAGCAATGAAGACGGCATATGTCTGACAAGCGTTTAATCATCGGGGAAAATTTTCTGTCGTCGACAGATTAGCCTTTAGCGGAAACTACTTTTCGTTTCGACTTCTAACGCTTCGATCGTTCGCTCGTGTTTCGCACTCTTGTTTCCCTTCCGCGATCGAACCATCGCTCCTTTACGATCGGATTCCCCGATCGTAATTCCCCGATGTTTCCTTGTCCTTTTTAGAAGTTCCGCTAACTTTAATGTTTCCGAGAAGCGTCGGGTGAATGGGAACACCGTTCGCGTGCAATTAAGTATCGATTCGCGGCCGCGGAGAAAAAAGCCGGAGGAACGGGTGGAGGAGGGGAAGGGGGAGATTAAGGGAGCAAATTGTGGTATAATCGTCCGGAGCAGTTCGAGTAAAAATTTCGATCGCAATTTCGGCCACTTTAAACTCAATTTGCACGCGTCCCGGGTAAGCGAGGACGAGTCGAAGAACTCGCGGAAGAGTGTAACGAAACGCGTATAAAGTTGTTCGAGCATGCACGTCGATGATGCGTTAATTCTTTTTTTCTTTTTTCTTCTTTTCTTTTTTTTCCCTCTCCCTTCCTTCTTCTCTTACCTTTTTCTCCCTTTCTCGCTACGCCTCTGTCCCTCTCTCCCTGGCGGGTACGTACGTACGCACAGGGACGGGGGGGCAAAATTGATTCGATTATTCGCGACGAAACGAAGTGAACACCGGTGGTATTATGTAAATTTTTGTTCATTCGATGTTTCTGCCCGGAAAGTTCATTATACGCTCTATGAAACTTGGCCGAAATGCGAACAATAAATCGCGATTATTGGCCAGCGGTATTAAATAACCGTTAAATAAAATAATATATTATACGCGGCCTGTTTACGCGGTTCCTAGTTACTCGGTGGATTTTAATCGCGTTATCGATCCGATAATTGAATACGATAAACGAGTCCGATGAAATCGATAGAAAATGACACGGGGTCAGTCACGATGGTGGATCGTGCCTTTGAACGCGATATCCTCGCGATATCCTCGCGATATCCTCGTTCGTTATTCGACGGAATCTCTCTCTGGGCGATCGCAGGAGCGATGCAGTTTTCTTCGATCCGA
>NW_006263864.1:1619780-1623302 GCF_000469605.1 Apis dorsata | reverse complement strand
TTTTTTTTTCCTTTTTTTTTTTTTTTTTTTTTTTCTACGACAACGTAACAACGAAGCAGTTTTGCTGAAAAGTTGCCAAGACCGAAGCTGGATGATAAATCTTCGTAGGAAAAGTTTGCACGCGCGTCGAGTTCCGTAAAATCTATTCCCTTCGTTATCGTAAAGTTTCGCGTCGGCCTTGAACGTTGATCGCGATCCTTTTGACCCCGAAAAACGACCGTAACGATAATCTTACGTTTACGAGAATGGAAAACCGTATGCTACAAATAGCTCGAAACACATCGAGATACGAATAATACAATCTCGAATTCGAATAACCGAATGGTGTAAAATATCGAACGTAAAAACCTGTGCTCTTCCCTCGAGCGAGGTTTTCAACATAAAATGAACGTTCGTTGCTTTGAAACGCTTCAAACAAGTTAACATTTCGGTGTTTTAATCTCCGTTTCGGTGGCGATACTTTGGCAGAGCAGCGGAAAAGAGAAAAAAGACAAACTCTTTCTGTCTGTTTCGCCCAAAAAAAGATTTTCTCACGGTGCTCATACCGTGATAATTAAACCGTGTCTTTGAGGACTGGAATGGAATGGAACGGAATGGAAATCCATGCAACGTGATTTTCGCGAAACAGTTTGCGCTCGGATGGATCCGGTCGATACTCCTTTTTAAACCGACCATTTTTTTTTTTTTCCGCCTTTGCTTCGTTATTATTTAGAAAGATTGGCTGGTGTTCGTAGCCTAGAAATTATTTTCCAAGCTAACGAGTTCGAGGACGATTTCAAGTACTCGGTGGTCGCGCTCCCACGCAACAGGAAGATTTTCCAATCGGTTTCGACGAGTAACGGACAGGAAACAAAAGCTCAATTTTTCCTGCGTATTCACAAAGATTATAATTACACCTTGAGAATGTAAAGGACAATTAATCGTAGGGATTATGATTAATCGCCGCATCGATAATGATTCATTGTCATCTCATCTAACGATACTTCACGGATAATATCTTTCTCAAAGCGGAAAGCTATAATTACATGGATGAACGCGGGACAGTGACCCGCACGATTTCGAGACTCTTTTCAATTTTCGGATAAAAAAGCCTGTCGTCCACGCGACCCGAATTATCCGAAACGGACGAAACAAGTTAACAAGTTGATTTTTTGAAATAACACAAATTAGAAAAATATTCGCTATATTATATTTCTAGTTGGGAAATTGAAATTCCCAAAGAGGGAGAGCAGAAGAATTTTAGAGTCTCGTGTCGTAAAGAAATATCGCGCTCTGAATTTTTTAAAAAAACATTCGTATCAAGTTCAAAATTCTCTTCTAAAACTGGGCACCACGAGTATAAAAACACCGAGAGGAAATGTCCCGATCGTTACGTATAAACTTTACACGAAGCTACCTTCCAGGATGTACCTCGTACGCAATCAGAGTTGGTACGTGCAGAAACGCGGCGTTACGTGCAATCTCATCAACTAAAATCGTCGGAAAGCTGTGGCGCAAAAGGAGAGGCAATAGTGGTTGCACATATATATATATATATACACACGTATATATATATATTTGTATACATATATATAAAGAGAGAGAAAGAGAGAGAGAAAGAGAGAAAGCGCGCGCTCAAAGAAAATATATTTATAAAATTCATGGCAGACGTCTGGCTCGGTTAATCGGTTTCCCGAGGACGTTGATCAATTTCGCCTAGAAAGAGTGGAGAGATATAACGCGCCCTCCGAAACTTCTCTATCTCACCTTCACCCTCTTCATCATCGCCTCTATCCTATCCCCCATTTGCAACGACCGATCTCTTTCCCTCGCGCTGCCCCCGTTTTCGTTTCCCTGCGCACCCTTCTTCTCCTCCTCCTCCTCCTCCTCATCCTTCTTCACGTCCCTCCTTTTCGAGTCGCCAAAAAAAAATGCCCCTTCGGGCAGAACTCTCGTAGCTTCCGCCGTTCCGAGATACTCGCCGCATTCCCGCCTCCGCTTCGGCCCCGAATCCCCACGTCAATGCCGCGCCACCGCCACCTCCGCCTTTTCTCTCTCGAGCGGTCTGCTCTTTCTGCTAAAGACACGGGGAACCAAAGTGAGCGCTCTCTGGAACTCTCTCTCTCTCCCTCTCTCTCTCTCTCTCTCTCTCTCTCTCTCTCTCTCTCTCTCTCTCTCTCTCTCTCTCTCTCTCTCTCTCTCTCTCTCTCTCTCTCTCTCTCTCTCTCTCTCTCTCTCTCTCTCTCTCTCTCTCTCTCTCTCTCTCTCTCTCTCTCTCTCTCTCTCTCTCTCTCTCTCTCTCTCTCTCTCTCTATCTGTCTCTCTGTCTCTTTGCATGCTCGTGTGCAAAACCACGCGCTTCGTCCTCTTCGTCGTACCTGGAGCGCAATATCGGTGTGCATGCATATGCGGGGAGAGAACGATAGATAGATAGAAACGATAGAAACGCGGAGAGGAAGGTGGATGGAAAACAGGGACGGAGCGTGGCGGCATAATATACGCGAATATACGGATGCATCGGCATTGCACACGTACGGGTATAGGCTTGTACGGGTTTTCTTCTCTCGCACTCGCGAGCCTGTTATATAGAAAAATAAGTACATGGAGCCACCTAGGCACCCAGCGTGAAGAACAGAGGGAGGAACGGAGAAAAAGGGACGCGGCATCGATGGAAGGAAGAAAGAAGGAGAAAAAGAGAGAGAGAGAGAGAGAGAGCGGAGTCCTGCACTCTCGGCCCGTTCACCACCTCTCTCTCGGTGTGTCCTCTGCCGTGGTTCATCCGTGTGTTCGCGTGTATCTACGTGTTTCATGTTAGTGGCCCGTACGCTCGTCTTCGTCGCCCGGCTCGCGCCTCTGTCTGCGTGCACGTACATTAGGTACCTGCACGTATATATAGGTACCTATCTATAGGTACCAAATGGTAAATGAGAGGGTAGACGCGAGGTCCGGACGCCCGCAGCTAGCGGCGACCCAAAGCTTCGTCTACCGCGGGGCTGTATGTGCCACCACACGTAACGGGTGAGCTTGAAATCCCGACTTTTTATCGCTCGTCATTCTCATGCCTCGATCATCGTCGCGATCATCGATTTCTCGAACATTTTATCGTACGAATGAACGACGATTATTCGGGATCGAATCGAAGGTAAATAAAGATCGTGAATTTGGCGTAAAAGGAACGAAGTACGAGTGAATTTTTGCCAATTTTTTCGAGTAGAAAAGTTATGAATTTATTTTTTTTTTCTTTTTTGTTTCTTTTTTTACTTTTTTCACGTATTAATATTACACGATGTGATTAATAAAAGGAATTCTTTCTCGAGAAGAAGAAGAAGAATCTTTAGCCTCGATCGGTTTTTTTTTTTTTTTCTTCAAATTGAATTTCCCTCCGAATCGTATAAATTAATTCCACGTGATAATAATATTCGTCCGTTCGAATTTATTGGTTCGTACGTTTTAATAAGCGGCTGGGAAATATTTTCTGGGCTGATTCATAAAGCCGTTCGAATTGATGGTTTATCGGCCGGCGTGAAACGTTTTCGAAGGCAG
>NW_006263864.1:1616616-1619206 GCF_000469605.1 Apis dorsata | reverse complement strand
GACGGGTGACGGGGGAGGGGAGGACGGGGGAGAAAAATTGCTACGGTTGCACGAAATTTCATATTTTCCCGCCGTACAATAGGCGATAATTCAGAAGCAGACCGAAAGGTGCATCGCGTGATAACGATAACGTGATAACTCGAGGAAAATGGAGCAGAAAGTGCATTTTAAAAAAAAGTTATGTACTGGATGAACGGAAATTATTTCGCGATTACATCCTCCATCGTCGAGAAAATATATCGTGCGCGTTATCATTTAGCATAGGCGAACGGTATCGAACGGTTTCAAGTTTTGCCAAACTGTTTGAATGTCTATTGAAGAGGCTCCTCCGTGGCGAGTCCTCCGTGGGCGTTGATATTTGCGAAGTCGTACATTCGAGACGACGAAGCCCCGGAAAATTTCTCCGGCAATCGGCATTGTCGCCATTCTACACGCACACGCGACCGTGCCGAGGGGTTTTCTCTCGCGCGACCAATGAAACCCGTTGTCGAAGCACTAACGTGTAATCTGCTCGGCCGATCTTCCGAATCGCCCCGGTGATTCGAATTGATTAAGTTCTCCTACTGGTTTCTGATCTCTGCCGTTCGCCACGTTACGGTAAAACGTTTGTCATTGAATCCAGTTGACGATGGATACCGTGGCTATGGATACAGATATACGAACGAGATCAATTTTCGCTTGCTCGAATGATAAAAATAAAACATTTTCATATCATTATTATTATTATTATTTCGATTCACGAATTACGACAAGAGCGAAATTAAAACGTTTAAATTTCCCCGAACGTAAAACGAATTTAAACGGTTAGATAATTATTGGACGCGTGTGATCGATTCGTTGATACGAGATAATTATTTTCTCTCTCTCTCTCTTTCCCTCTCTTAATTAACTCCTAATTACAAAACCTGCACACCCGTTGTGCATCGTTTTTTCCCCTTTGTTACGAAGCAAACGCGTCCGTACCGCGATGTAACGTAACGATGACTCGAGTCCTTCGAGTCGAGATCTCGGCAGCATCGTCGGGACGTTGCTTAGAGAAGATCCTTTTTCTCCTACTCGAAACGGACGGTTCGCGGTGATTAGCAAGAACTCATCACTCCGCCGCTCGGCTGTGACGTGCTCCTCGCACGTGCACCTCGATTTCGCATTCCCGGCTATTCCAGCGTCGCTGACTTCAGCCTTTGGCGTTTCAGAATCCGAAACAATTAACGACGAATAATAAACTTGCCTCGTCAAAGGAAAGAAGCGAAGCTAACGATGCTTCATCCGCAAGCGCTTCCCGCTCTCGCTTACGTGATTCCAATCTTTTATAGTCACGCGAAACTTATCAAAGGAACAGATGTTCCTTCCTTCTTTCCGATTCTGCTTGTATATATTTTTCGAAACGGGTATAAGTTCCATTTTTCTCTTTTCTTTTTTTTTCGATTGGAGAGAAGGAAATAAATAAATGAACAATCGGAAGATTTTTAAAAGAATGACGCGTCGCGAGGCACGATTCGCGCGGAAATTCTAATATTCCCCGGAACACGGTCGGTGTTTCCGCTGACGGCCACCAGCTAAACACCTGTTATCAGTGGTTCCGCACTATTCGACTATTGCACAGGCCTCTGTTATCAAACGCAATGCTAGGCGAATCTCGCGGCACTTTAAATCCTTGCATTGGACGGACGTAGGGTTCGTCCGCGTGTAATTTAAATTGCGACGCGGACGAAAGACGAGGCGAGGCTACCCGCGACAAAAAACGCTCCTGCGTTCGTTCGTTCATCGTGCATCGAATCATTATATTTTTGCGACAATGGGGCGAACAAATTCCCGAAACCGAAGCCAAAAACTGAGCCTCCGCAAACACGAGCACGAAAAATCCTATTCTTCCCTTCCTGAATCCTGTAAATAAAAGTTCAATTCCTGTTCAATTATAAATCTTTTTCGCGCGAGTAATTCGAACCTATGCGAACCGGCGAAGAAAGCAATTAATCGGTTATTCCTTTTCGATAACTCCAAAACTTTCGTTTCGCCATGTTAAACATCTCCGATCCAATGTGTCTAAATTTCGATCGTACGCGATGGAATCGAGAGAGAGAAAGAGAGAGAGAGAAATTGGGCAATGCACGGTAGACGAACGTCTCCGATGTCCTCGATAGAAAGAGGAAAATCCGCGAGTCGTGAGTGCGGTTCTCGAAGAAACACCCGGTATAGAACGACCCGTGTTCCCGTCCACGAACACAGCCGAGGCAGGCCGCGGACTATATCGGTGTAAGAACGGTCGGTCGATGGGATGAGAGAGAGAGAATCGTCGTCCGGAGCTCACGTCTACCCACCGAGTTGATAGGTTGTTCGAGCGAGAGAGCAAGAACGAGAGGAAGAGCGACAGAGAGGATGGAGAACGAGGGTGGGACAGAGAGCAGTGACCGCGGATGCCGTCGGTACAAGAGAGACGCGGATAGAGCGCGAACGAACGAGGCTGGGAGTGGGAGCGAGAGGGGCGAGCAACGAGATAGAATTAGAGGAAGACGGAAATACCTTTGCCTCGCCGGTGTTCGAGGGTTGAAGAGAGAGAAACCGCGAAAGAGCGCGAGATATTACGGAGAGA
>NW_006263864.1:1613607-1616358 GCF_000469605.1 Apis dorsata | reverse complement strand
GAGAGAGAGAGAGAGAGAGAGAAATCGAGAAGGAGCGTCGGAGTAAGAGGAGAGAGACTCTTCTTTCTCTCATAGAGGAAGAGAGGCCGCGAGAAAGAGCGGCAGCCGAGTGTGCGTATATGCAAGAGAGGTAGGAGGTGGAGCGAATAAGAGAGAACCGTGTTTCGTTTCGTTCGGCTCCGGCTTTACCTCGGCTTTCGTTCGGCACGAAACCTAGAAGGGTGGAGAGGATGAGGTGTACGTGGTGGAAGAAAGAGAAGAAAACGAACGGAGGGATGGGCCACGTAGAAATCGTCCTACCGTACCCTGCTACTACCTGCGATCCTGCGGTGAATCCGCCTTCCAGGATCCCTTCCTTCCTTCCTTCCTTCCTGACGCGCTTCTTCCTTCTTCGCTTCGTATCTCTTCTCGTCCTCCCTTTGTCGCCGCTGCTGCTGCCTGCTGCCTGCCGCTGCTTCTTCTTCTGTTTTCTCCTCAGTTCCATCGACAAAGAACAACCCTACTGCTTTGCATCTCCGTTTCGTCGTCCGTCTCCTCTTCTTTCTTCCTCCTCCTCCTCTTCT
Organism: Apis dorsata; assembly: GCF_000469605.1. Taxonomy (NCBI): domain Eukaryota; kingdom Metazoa; phylum Arthropoda; class Insecta; order Hymenoptera; family Apidae; genus Apis; species Apis dorsata. The sequence goes on along the minus strand of NW_006263864.1, from coordinate 1,615,795 downwards.
TCGTTTTCTCATTCCCTTCTTTCTTTTTCCCTTCTTCCTCCCTTTCCCTCCTCCAACTTTTAAATTTCGAAATTGGAATTTGAATATCCGTCCATTGAAAATTGAATTTTCCTCGCCCGGAGAAGATTTTTCCACGCCCCAGTTCCCACTTTCTCGCGGTATCCCTTTCGCGCGTTTCTTCTTTATCCCTCCCCTTTCCTCTCATTTCTTCCCTTCCTTTTTCTCTTTACTTTTTCGCGCTTATAACTTCAAAGCTTTCAGATCCCAGTTCCCATGGTGTACCGGCATATCCATTTTTTCAAGATTGAATTCGCGCAACCACGCCATTCTCCTCTTCGCCGAGTTTTCTCCTTCATTTTCTCTCTCCCTCTCCCTCTCTCCGTTTGAAACGACGCGTTTTTCCGTTGCATCTTCGCATCGCACCCTTTGAAATCTCGTTCCGCGCCAAGCTCTTTGTTCGCGGAGATTTCAGCTGGAAATAACGGCCGGGGAAAAATCCTGTCTTCCCCGCGAAAATAACGTTGCTCGTTTCCCCGTGCGAGATTTCGAGTGAAAACGATTTTCATTCGCGTATTTTCCCTCCCTCTTCCCTTCCATCCTCGCTCCTCCGCGACTTCATTCGTATGCCTATCCCGTGCCAAGCGTCGTTTTTTATCGATACCTCTAATCTCCAGTCGCGATATCGAGGACAACGTCGACTCAACGTGACCCAGCGCGCAAACTTTATTACAGCCGCCTTTTTTTTCCTTTTCCTTTTTTCTTTTTTTTTTTTTTTGCCCGTCCACCGTGGTCTCTTACCACTTACACCTGCCTCCGAATTTCGTCCTTTCGTCGGGCGATCCGCTTCGAGAGATCCGATCATCCGCTTTCTCTCTTTCTCTCTCTCTCTCTCTCTCCTTTCGTATCCTTTTCTCGACATCACGATTTTTCGCGCCTTTTTTCACGCCGCCCTTTTTGTCCTCGTTGAGAACAACAAGAGAACAATCGCGGCGATCGTTGAACGACGCGTGCCAGAAGAAATCCCGTTTTCCTTCTCTTCTCTCTCTCTCTCTCTCTCCGTTACCGTTCCCTGCTTTTTCCAAACTTTCTCTCCTTTCTCCTCCTTTCCTCCTCGAGATCTCTCCTCTCTCTTCCATCGTCCCCTTTAATCGTCGTCCCTCCCCTCACCCAAAACGATTATTCCATCTTCGTGCGTTCGAGTAACTCGAGTAACAATCTAAGTTTCGAGCTTGACCGAAAGCTAGAATCTGGAGGTGAAAGAATCTGGAGGTCGAACGAAGAGTTTTGGAGTGGTTGGTCGAAACGGTGAGCCTATTTCATCACGCCGGCCGGCCGAGTCGACTGTGAAAAACGAGATAAAAAGGGTGGAGCTGTTTTGAAACGATCGAACGCGTATACGTCGAGTTGAAACTCCGCATGCCTCCGCACGATTAATTGTCTTCTTTTTTTCGGCGTAACACGTCCGCGCCACGAGAAACAAGAAGCGAGAAGGTGGATCGGTTCGGAAATAGTTTATACGTAGCACCGATCGAAAGGAATCGCGTGAAATCGAATTCGCACGCACGTACGACACGCAGGAACGCGAGGAAGGGAGGGATGCCGGGGTTGGGAAGGGGAAATAAAAACGAGCCCCGAGGGGGAACGGCGTTGGAACGATCAAAACGCCCTCGATCCTTCGCCCGTGTATACCGTCTCCTCTCGATCCTTTGCCACTTTGAGATCGCCGGTTGCCACGATGACGAGGCTGTTGCCCATCGAAGAAAGCAAATAACGCCACCTCTTATCGAACTCTGTGCAAACGTGCATCTCGTTTGCCCGATGATTTATCTGAAAAATTTCATCGTCCGCGAACCAGAAACTATTTGCGTTTGTCAAAGAACGAGCGCGTGTCATTTTTTTGCCGAGTAACAGCCAGCCGCTAATGCGACGGTCATGCTTTCTCGAATTGATCGAATTGTTTCGCTCCACGTCGAGAGACACGAATGCGCGAGACAACGACAAATTTTAAATATATATATATATATATTTCGTAATATATCGAGAGATCGACCACTCGATTTTATTACACCGGTATTTCCGATCGCGGTGATCGCGAGTCAGTTCGAAATATCGAAAAGAAAGATCGAGGCGAAGGAAAATCGTAAAGTCGTAAAATATTCTTCGGGTCCTTTGTGGTTCTTCCTGGTGG
>NW_006263864.1:1608464-1613384 GCF_000469605.1 Apis dorsata | reverse complement strand
TTTTTCTTTTTTTTTTTTTTTTTTCCTGTCGTTTCTTGGCTCAAGCCCGTGTTCCTCGAGCGCCAATTTCAAGCATTGCGTAAGACGGTCGTTCGTAAAGTTAAAGGCGGCGAGGCGATAATGATTATCGTTAGCCGCAGATCGGACCACCGAGTTCGAAAGGTAAAAAAGCGACGCGACTCGTACAGGATGCCACGGGATATCGCTATCCCGTTCGCTACTTATCGGCGAAGGATCGAATGGAATCTCAAATCGTGCGCTCACTTTTATATTCGGTATTCGATAATTGGTGAAAAATTAATAGACGTCAACCGATAACGGAACACGATCGTCAGATTCCACGGTTGATTTGATTAGAATTAGGGACACGGGAAGCGACGCTAATTACCACTATCCCCCTTCTCCCTTTTTCCTCGACTTCTGATCATACGTTCGGAAAACCGATGTTTACACAGTTGCTCGCGAGAATCGAATTGAATAGGAATTCCTCGAGTTTCAACCGAGGCCCTTTTTTTCAAACGCCATTTTAATAATCGTCCTTCCTTTTCTAGAAAATCAATCGGTTGGCGAGGAATCAAAAGATCAACGAGACGCTTGATATTTATGCAAAAGTAATCTCCGCTTCCTCCTCGCGGATCGGTCGATTTCCGGTATTGCATAAACCCGAGACGATTGTTCGAAGCCAAAAGGCGCGGCACCGATAATAACGTTAAATATTATCCTTGGGTGAGAGGGCGCAGGGCCAATGCGCAACGCAATCGTCGTTCGTTCCGATCCTCTCTTCCCCAACAGGGCAGGAGGGGGGAGAAAAAAAGCACTGTCCGAATATTTACCGAAGTTTTCCTTCGATTGAAATCCGCGCGCGCCCGCGGCTTAATTTAAAATTTCGCGCAATTATAATAAGAGCCGGGGCGGCATACCGCGATTAATTCTTTCTCTCTCTCTCTCTTTCTCTCTTTCTCTCTTTCTTTCCACGGGGGGAAATGTTGATTTTTCGGGGTAGGCACGGAAATCGTTCCTCCACCCGAGCGGTGGAAGAGCTATCGTTGATTTTTTAATGACGCCGGAAAATATTTTCGCTCCGCTGCGAAGATTACGCGCGGAATGCGCGCGGAGAAAATTGGACGGCGGCTTTCTTCGAAATGCAGGAAACGGTGGAGGAGGGAAAGAGGATTCTATCTGCGTTTCCTCGAATGTCGAATCGTGCAGAAATCGACGACGAACGATGCAAACAATCTCTGTCGTTTCTGCGAAACGTTCGTCTTATCGTTTCACGTACGTTTCGACTCGACCACGCGATATCGCGTATGATGTTATCGCTAATTGCTATCCTCTCAATTTCTCGATTCATTATTTTTTAAATCGATCAACACTCTTACACTCTTAGACTTAGATTCGTAGAGTTCGAACCTTAACAATTTAATTCTCACGAATGTGCCGAATAATTGAACTCCTCGCGAATTTTGTACGGACTCGATAAAACGTCCCTTAATAATTTCACAAGTGGATCGATCGAATCGATATCGATACTCGCCGATACGATCCTAGCGGATTTTTCACAAAATCGGAAGAATGTTTCGAAATTATGCCTCGAACGCGGCATAATTTCGTTGGCGCGTAAAACTCGATCGTCGTATCGTCGTATCGCGCGCACCTATGGCGGAACTTAAGCGCGGAACTTAATTCACACTCCCCCGAAGAATCCCCCGCCGAGTGCACACGCTATGCGTACCTACGACGAGGTTGGTTTTCCGTTGGCGATCGTGTAGGGCGATAACGATCGTGGCCAATTTGTTCTCTCCGAGGGAACGCCTCGGAAGATGATACGATTGATACAATTACGTTGCCGTAATTATGATAATGATTGTTGTCGTAAAAAAACGCCGCTTGCGATTTTAGCCACGAGTTAATTAGGCCGCCAAAGGCGGACAGGGTTTTTCCGATTTTTTTCCCGACTTTCGCCACGGTCGAAACGGTTTGCTTTTGAAATTGAAATGTCAAGAGGTTCGCGGCGTTAATTGCGAGCTTCTGCTAGATGCTCGTTCGTTATCACCCATAAATAGGATATTTACGTACGAGCACGAATCTACATTGATTTTAATCGATCGATTTCGAAAAGATAGAAGATACAGCCGTGTATGGACAAGTTCGTAGCTGTCAACGCCGATGATCGTTAATCGATCCTCTTCTCCCTCCCTCCTCCCCTCGATAAAGAATCGCAACCGCGTAGTCAAAGTCGGTGGACGGATCGGCCGATTTTTGGCGATGTTAATTTATTCGATTAATTAGAATACGGCCGCGTCGTGTCGCGTCCATCTCCGCACGCTCCAGCCGCAGAACATTGAAACGTACAAAATTCCCCCCTCTCCCGAAATGGAGGAATCCCGCCTCAACGCGTCGGAACACCAATTTATTTTTCCGGACGACACGGCGTCGTTGGTTGGCATACCGTTTTAATTATTTCAACATTACGAAGGGAAAGCATTGAACGTTATTTAATGCATTCGGGACACGCGCGTATGTAACCGCATAAAATGTGGCTTTGTAACCTTTGCAAAAGCTTCGCTCCCAAATATTGGGTAACGCGCGGGGTAGCTCACATTGGGAGCGGAGGAAACAGTGGCAAATGTAGAGAAGGAAGGGTGTAGGCAGGTTATTAATAATTCTGAACGATTTATGCTGCTTCGAAAACGTTCGTGCCTACAATTTTCAATAGTTTCGGGAGGGGGGTTAAAACTCGAATGCAAACGGTGTATATCGGGGGGAGGGGGTAAACTGTTTAGCTTAGCGCGAACAAGCAACGCGGCTGACAAACGCGGTTGAATTCAAAGAGGCACAATAGCTTGGACGAAAACGGCGTACAAACCAATTCGTATTTTCGTAGTTTCGAAGGATTTAAGTTAATCGTTTCGGCGTCGCAACGTTAACACGGAGGACGAAGGTCGATGGGTGGACAGGCGTCTGTTAACGGCGTGGCGAGATGCCACGATCGAGTTTTGGATCGGGTTTTTTCCGGGGAATCGGCGACTCGTCTTCCTTCTCCCTTAGAAAAATCTAAGTCGACGGATTTTAATTATTCCAACAAGAAATCGCAACAAGTGCACAAAACGTTATTTAATCTATTTCAAAACGGGGCGTGTGGGGACACGGGCACATAAAATATCGCTTTGTAACTGCCAAAGGCTCGACTCTCGAAACGAGGAGGGCGTTAATGATCGTGACCAATTTGTTTTCTGCATGAAACGCTTTCCCGCGGCGACTCCGCCGGTCCCGGGCGGAATTTTTTTTGTTTCTCCCGTTGCGCCGCATTGTTCCACGCCCGTGTGTATCCTCCGCGAGCGTGTACGCGCAATCCACGTCGCGCAAACACCGTGAACACACGCGAATAACGCTTCGCCGCGTTAACATATTGTTAATCATTAAACGGCTTGATTATGAATTTTCCACCACGTACGTACGCACGATATAATTTGAAAAATTCCAAGGATTAAAGCGATTACGTAATTAATCTCTTCTTTCTTCCGATCTTGCCGCGCCCAACATCTTCCATTCCTTTCATCCTACACCAATCTACGCAACTCTGCTAAACTCGAAAGTATTATTTGCTTTCCACCGATTGATCTTCGATCGACAAATCACAAGCGCGGTTTACTTTGAAGTTTTCACCGTGATCACGTGCCAGTATTTTCCGCCGTACCGCCTCTTTTTACTTCCACGCAACCCTCCGTACCGAAATACCGATACTCGTTTGTCGCGCGTTCGGTGAAAAAATTTTTTCCGCGTCGAAAACGCGTACGCGGTCGTAAATGGTCCTCGCGTTTCGTGACTTTCACCCCCTTTTGAACCATCGCTCGTGTCCGTACAACCGTAATCGTGATTATCACGAATTTCAAATCTTTCCTCACGGATAATATCAAGCAACCGTTCGAGGATAAATCTCGACATTTCTTCGAGCTATTCGCGCGTCCTCGTTTGTTCATCATCACTCTCGGTTTCTATGCAAGTGTGTGCGATCGTAGCTAAAACCGTTGAAATACATTCTTGGTTATTTATGATCTGTTTATGGTATTGCGATAAGTGCGTTTGACACGTATTCCAACTGTAATTCCCATGGCTGACTGAACTACGACCATAAGTCTCCTTTAATGTGACTTTCTCGAGTTCTCCTTTCCTATCGAGTCGATATTTCCACCAGAACTATTCCAATACACGCACACACACGTGTATATATATATATATTCGTCTTCTTACAAATATACAATATACAGAGGAACATCTATTTCTTAGGAGTTCGAAACCACACGTGGACAAGAGCTACCAGGAATTCCGGACGCGTTTCAAGAACGACACACCTAACAGCCGTTTCGATCCTAATCTCGAGACCGTTCGAGGCTGCTCCTCTTCTTCTCCTTTTAAAACGGGGTATCCTGGTTCGTTCACGTGGGCAGGATTTACGCGCGTTACACCCTAGAACGCGTAAGTTTCCACTGTGGTAGAAAGCTGCGTAGAAATACCAATCGGATTCCCGCGTAAATTACGTACCGTAACAAACAATAAATAGATTAAGAGACGCGAACTTTTCACGTATTTTCTTCACTCGAACTCGACGATCGCGCGAGATGAAACGGAAGAATCTGAAACGATCGTGGTAATTTTCGTGGAGCGAAAATTTATACGTAGCTAGGGATGAGTAGTTGGGAATAGGAAGTGGTCGAGCAGCAACAAAGTTTCCTTCGATCCTCTTCGAACTTCGCTCGCTTCCATTCATTTCGGTCCCCCTCTCCGTTCGCTTCTTTCCCTACCGGTAATAGCTACGAAATTATATCCTTTCAAACGGCAAGGCTGCCGGCCACCCAGTATAATTTTCGTACGACCAAATCGTCACTTCGCATTCCATTCACCGGATACGAACGAACGGCG
>NW_006263864.1:1606316-1608292 GCF_000469605.1 Apis dorsata | reverse complement strand
CCCCCCCCCCTCTTCTAAAACGGACGAAAATATGGATTTCGTTATCTTAATGAGACCATGTGAACGAGACCACGAGTGGCACGAACACGGCCACGGTAGCATTTCGAAGCCAATCTTAGGAACTCGAGGCTCGCGAGCGTGACATCCCCGATAAGATTACGGTTTCTTTATAGGCGCCATCGGTCGACTCGATTTAATTAATTCGACATTAAGGAACGACAACCGGTCAGATAACCGGCGCTGTTTCGAGATTCGTCGATGATTCTTTTTCCCCTTTAAACCTGCCCGTTTAAAGGATTATCGGCCCCGCCACCGATGTAAATTATTTCTCATTACGATTTCTAAGTTCGGGACCGTAAAGATAACCGCGAGGAGCGCCGGGCAAACACTTGGTTGCTTATCGACGGGTTAGGAGGAAGTAACACTTGTAAAATATATTACAACACCGTTCTCGCGTATATTGAAAGATACACCGATAGATAAAGGGGGGAGACTCAAGTTCCAAGTAGATTTTTTCGCGGTTTACGAGAGAGAGGAGGAGGAGAAGGAGAAGAAGGAGAAGAAAAAAATATGAGCGGACGATCGTAATCTAGGAAAAACGTAATCGAAGTTATACGAAGAAGTGGAGGGAATCGGTGGAACGTGTATGCAACTCGGTTCTGTTTGCCGACGCCTCTTGGTTTCGTGCTCGATCTACGCAACACGTTGCTGCAAGTCTATCTGATAACGCAAATCGCGTATTTATATGACGTTGTAACAGTATATAATCCGACAGCAGGATTGCCTAATAAAGCCTTCTCGTTGATGGCAGTGGGCAAAATATATTGCCGTTTTCATAGGTATTTCAGAATTTATGTGTAATTTTCAGAAATCTTTTCGAAAGATAATGCCTCGTTTTGATAGAGTTGTATTTACCTTCGCTATACTCCAGGTCTTGATCTTTAATTTAATTGTTCGTGATGCAATATAATCGTGTTATACAGTCGTTTTTTTTTACACGTTTTATTATCAGCAACCAATAGCTCCGTAGCTAGCTTACTCGTATACTTTACTTTAATAGGAAACGAAGAAAAAGATAGCCCAATATATCTTTAAGTTGTCGTACAATAAACATAAGCAAGAATATGATTACAAGTAGCATAGGAGGGGGGCTTGACACCTTTCGTTCGCGTTTCCGCTAACTTAAGTATCAATTTTTATTTAAAAGTTCGTTCGTAATTTCATTCACCGGACAACTCGAAACCATTCCGCTTTATGATCAGTCCCCTCTGCGAACCGATTCCTCGTAGAGAAATCTCAACGTAGAGAAACTCTACTAGAGCGTACGAGCCACGACTCGATACGCCAAACGCGAACGCGTCATCCCTCGAACATATATTAAATATACATATATTATATTCGTCGGTGGGTAACGTTATCAAAACTCAAAAATGCGAGTAGATCGCGGAAGGGTGGAACGTAACGAGTGAAAAAAGGGAGGAGGGGAAAAAAAAGAAAAAAAAAAAAAAAAAAAAAAAGAGCGCAACGACGGCACATAATTGTAGGCACATAGGTAGATACGTTGCTAGGTTCGCGGGTCACCGACGACGTGGCCACGATAAAAAGTCGGTTTTCGTTCCTTTCTCCCTCTCGTCGATTTGCCTCGAGTCAAAAGTTACGAACGGACTGACGGACAGGTGACGCAGACGGATGCCGCTCATTTGTCTCGCTTCGAGATGAACGACGAAAGGAACGAGAGAAAAGGTGCGCTCCGCGGTTGGCGCGAAAGGGATGAAGATAGAAGGTGCTCGGAGCGAGGGATCGGGACGGAGAAGGATAGAAGATTTTTTGGGCAAAGAGGACTCCCCGTCGCGTTCGGCTTCCCGCTGGCACCGGTCAATTTGCTGCTCCTTTTTTTCCCCCTCTTTTTCTTTCATTACGCCAAACTCTCGACCGCGAGAATCTCTCTTTCTTTCCCTCCCTATCTCCCTCCTCGT
>NW_006263864.1:1604672-1606067 GCF_000469605.1 Apis dorsata | reverse complement strand
CCATACCTCTCTCTCTCTCTCTCTCTCTCTCTCTTCCTCCCTCCCTCCGTCCCTTCTCTCCCTTCTTTCTCCCGATATTTTTCTCTCATCCCGTATCTTTTCCCTTCGTACTCTCCTCGTTCCCGTTGTCTTTTGATTTTTCGTTGGATTTTTTCGAAAACGCGGCGCCGATCCATCACCAACTGCGCAACCATAATAATGCAACCGGTGCTGTCCGACCGGCTCTAAAAAATAGATCCCTCTTCCAGAAGCATTCGTCGTCGCCGCTCCCCTGGAACTCACCGTTCCAGATTCTACGCTCGAGTTTCTTCGCGAATCGAACACCGGCCGATCGTTACCGGTTTCTTCGAGTTTCTTCGACCAAAACCAGAGACAATTTCTCTTCGAATTTCGACTCTCGAGCGGAAATAAAAATGGCGTACGTTCGTTTCTCGTCGTAGATCGATCCGGTCAAAAGAAGATCGCGACAATCCGCTTGTTCTTGTTGTTTCGCGGACAGAAAGAGAAATAATCGCGGAACAGAGATCCTAACGGTCCGATAAGCTATGAAATTTCTCCTCCCTTTAAAAAAATCCTCGGTCCATAATGTCCTTAATCCGACCACGGGAAAGCGCTTTCCCGCAGTTCCTTCTTCTCCTCCCCCAATCCCCGTTGGACTCCCCTCTCCACTTCTTGAATTTCTTTTCTTCCGCGCGAAACGACACGGCCGAACTTGGTCCTCGTTATTGCGGTACGAAGGAAGGAACGGCTCTTTTTTATTATCGCCACCTTTTCAAAGGATTCCCTAATGGCGTCTCGTCTCGCCGATAACACCCCCGCCAGCGTTCCCTTGTTGTCGCAACTTTTTCCTCCTCTTCGGGTTAAGGAGAATGGAAATCTCTCGCGGAATTTCAAAATGGGAAAAGTGACGAAAACGCGTCGATTCGAGGGAAAGTTTCGCAACGGAGCCTCCTCGTCCTTGACGAATCGTAAACCGTTGTCGATAAATCTTCTTACGAGATGCACCTTCGCGGCGGATATTAAACCGTTTAAATGGGAAGTTATTCTTATCTCCAGGAATTTCATCGACGTTTCTCTCGCGTTCCCTCGCGTACAGTTAGACACGATGTTTTTAAACGATGCTTCGATCAATCGAGCTCGCCGCTTCTCCGCCGATTCACCGATTCGAAGAATCGGTACGGGGATAGAATAGCCCGAAGAATTACCCGTACCTGTTTATATATTTTATAGATCTGGATATTCGTTTATCTCGGATAAACACGGATGATTCGTGACGTGGGATGGAACGAAATCGATCCTCGATCCAGCACGCAGCCACGAAATCGAAGACGCGTTTGCCCACGTTCCGTTTCTCTTTTTTCACGCGATCAACGCGGCTACTCGCACGTGAAATCG
>NW_006263864.1:1601547-1604615 GCF_000469605.1 Apis dorsata | reverse complement strand
CTCTCTCTCTCTCTCTCTCTCTCTCTCTCTCTCTCTCTCTCTCTCTCTCTCTCTCTTTGTCTCTGTCTCTCTCTCTCTCTCGGTTCACGTGGCTCGCACCGCGAAGAAGGCGTTACGAGCAATCCCGTTTTCTCGAATACACACCGCGGCTCGCCGCTTGACCAGGAAACTCGTCCCGATCTCGTCTTCGAGAACGGGTTCTCGATTCTCCTCGGTTCGTAAAGATCCTACCATCCCATATATCTAACACCACGCACCGCGGACGCCTTTTCTTATCGATTTCTTCCATTTCAACGTAGCCGGCTATTTCTATTTACCCTAACTCGGTTAAAATCGATTCCATCCTCCCCTATTGGGGCGCACCGATTTTATTTTATCGGTCACCTCGATCGCCATCACTAATTAGTAGTTGAAACGGATTAATGTCGGGACATTCTCGTTGCGCGATTATCGTATCGGCGGAGGTTGGCCACTGTGGCAACGCGTCCCTAATCTAATCGGTCGATCGTTGCAGCGATCCTCGGTCCTGATCGATTCCAACGCATATATATATATATATATATGTATAGTGATCGGATGATCTTGGATATATCGGATCGGGATATCGTTTTTTTTCCTTTCCTTTTTCAAAATCGACGACGAATCAACGACACTCGGGCGTATACCAACCTTCTCCCCACTTGCCCTTTCTGCTCTTTCTGCCTTTTTCTNGTAGGCCTCGTGGCGCTCACCGTGGATCGGTTGGTGGACCTCCAGCGGCCAGCCCAAGGAATCGTCCGGGATCGTGCGGGATGCGAAATTCGCTCGCGCATTTTTTCCACTAATTGCACGGTTCGAACGAAAAATGCCAGCAAACCCGATGACATAAATCATTGCGTTTGGTTTATAAGATTTTTCTTCTCGTTTTTAAGCTCTCGCCAACACCTCTCTTATCGCATCCGCGAGAGAAACTGGAAGTCCCTGGTAACCTATACCAGATTTCCATTCAACTTTTCTAGAACGTGCTCCTCGGGACCGTCAAGATTATTAGAAAGCGAATTTTTCCCATTTGTCTCTGAAGGATTTCCATCCCGATCCAACGTTAACGATCCCGACTCCCTGCTTGCGAGAGATATCCTCTTCTCCCTCTTTCTTTTTCTTCTTCTTTTTTTTTTACGTAAAATATCCCCGTTTCATACGGAAGTTGGAAATATCGGGGATAAAAATATCGTCTGGAAATATCACGATGTTGTCGACATTTTTTTCTCTCTCCTTCTCCATCTCTTTCTTCTCTCTTTCGTCACGGTACGATCATCACGGGAGGCGGAGTAAGTAGAAAAAAGGGGAAGATGAAAAAAGAAAAGAGAAAAAGAGAGAGAGAGAGAGAGAGAGAGGAAATTGACGGGGGAGGTAAAAGGAACGAAGTAATCAACGGGGAAGAGTGAAAGGACAGCATCGCAAGCACGGAAACGACGACTCGACGATGTCGAAGGAACGAATTTTCATGGAAGCGTTTTCGCTCGCTCGAAATGAAAGTGGCGAGGAAGCCGGAGGTGGAGGAGGAACGTGGGCGCGCTTGCACTCGATTACGCGTTCGATAGACGTTGATTATCGACAAAACACGTTGGTTCGACAGCACCCCTGACGATGACGAGCGGCCCTCTACGTGTGTTTGCGTATTTCACGTGGGTGACGATGCGTGGCGCGACTTCGCGATAAATAAACTCGTGTCTCCGTGAATCGCTATTTTCATCTCCGGTGAAATATTACAGAGAAGGAAAATTCGCCAAATTCGTTCGTGCTTCGTGGTCAATAAGTAGGTCGTTTCTCTCTCTCTCGATGCTACCTACATTACGGCCTATTTATCGAATTGGAAACGAAAGAGAATGAAAAGAAACGAGTTCGAATAATTCTTAGTACAATTTATGTAGCATTTAGTACAAGTTACCGCGCAGGAAGTTGACACGAGGCCATTGACTCATTTACTCACGTCGATAATAAGAAAGCGTCGGGATATTTCCCATAAAATTATCATTACGAGGCCAAACCGACATTAATCACCGATAAAACTCGTCAATCCGAAAGCAGCGAGGATGACAAACGTGAACGTGGGTGCCGATGCATCGTAGGGGGTCGACACATCGATGACGCGTATCGTTCTTTTTATGGGGTGTCAAGATGTCTTGTCGTTGCAATCATTGCCTCGCATGGGTCTCACGGGGCAGGTGTTCCGGGTCCCCCACGGTCCTCGCTCGTTTTCTTCTTCTTTTTTCTTTTTTCTTTTTTCTTCCTCGATTCATCTCGTTCATCTCTTAAATATCTCGCGTAGTTTTTTTTTTTTTTTTCCTCCCCTTCCCATTAGGAAATCTCGTAATTAGAAGAATGATCCCGGAACGAAGAGCGAAGAGAAGCGTTTAACGGAAAATCTAAAGAATGGAAGGAAATATCTCGCGATGTGGAAACGGGGCCGACTATTTATTGGTCATCGAAGTGTAAAAGAAACCGCTTGATCGCGAGAAAGGCGAATGAGAAAATCCCAAGACCCGATTCCCAGAAATCTCTCGCTTACCGGTTAATACGATTCCGGATTGTCGCTGCGGGCCACGGCTTCAAACGCTCGTCTCCCTCCCTCCCTCCCTCTTGTTTAAAGGCCGCGTGCACAGTGTCAAGGGGAGAAAGGAGAGCGGCGCTTTCGAGAGAGGCGCAATTCCGATTTCATTAAAAAATGGAGATGGAGCAGCTTCCAGGTGGAGAAACGGACGGAAACAAAGAAAGGAAGGGAAAAAAAGGAAAGAAAGAAAGAAAGAAAGAAAGAAAGAAGGAGAAAAGGTGGGCCGTGAGCAATAGAGAAACGAATGGGAGGGTGGGAGTCCTAGGAGGCAGCGTGTGTCGTGTGGCGTGGCCTATCGTGTGTAAAGGTAGCCGGTCGTCGTCGAAAGAGCCCGCAGAAGAAGAAGAAGAGGGCTCAGAGGCCAACTGATCATCGCATGCATTTAAATTGGTTCATTAAAGCCCCACGGTCCACCCCTCTCACTCCCTCTTCCGCCCGACTAACCCCCTCCTCGGGAACCCCTCTCGTTCCCTCGTGA
>NW_006263864.1:1600268-1601520 GCF_000469605.1 Apis dorsata | reverse complement strand
GCCAGCCTCCAACTCGCCACCGGACGACCCTATGGAAACCCACAACACACGCTTCTCTTTGAGTATCCGGGCGCACCTCTGTCTGCATCCACCGACTGCAACCACCAAAGTGCGCCATCCTACTTATCACGCCGACACCGGACCAGATCTTCCGCCGTACGTGTTAAATCGTCGATGCAATTACTACTACCGCGTCCTCCCCTTTCCCTCGATTTCTAAACTTTCGCCACCTTGATATCCGAAAACAATTTTTAAAAAATTTACAATCTTTTTCTTTTTCTTTTTCTTTTTCTTTTCTTTTTTCTTTTTCTTTTTTTTTTGAAAAGAAATAGTTCTCCCTCTCTCTCTCTCTCTCTCTTTTTTTTTAAGCGATCGAATCATCACCGATCACGGCACGGCTGAGTGAAAATCGCAACGACGTTCGATGCTTCTTCCGATTCGTCGTCACATGGAAAAGTTGTTGTTCCCCCCCTAGCTACGTATCCACCCTCCACCCCGAATATCTAATTCCGTCGTTCCTCGTAGAAATTGTAAATAATCCTACTTTTTTTTTTTTTCTTTTTTTTTACGCGATTCGAACGAAAAGTATTCGCGAATTCGCGGTATTGGCGATGACGTAAAAATCGACGGGCAAGATTTATTTTCGCGTGTTCGCAATCTGGCGATCTGCGATCGAAAGGTTAACGCACCCCTGCAGCACGTCTGATTACCAACTGGAAATGTGCGTGCGTGCATCACGCCCAACACGTGTGTTTTCCACGCGTGTGCACGAACCGCCGTGGTGAATTTTTCAGTAAACCACCGATCGAGTTAAGCCCGATTCACAAGGTGCAAAACTATCGGGGGATGCCGGCTAATTCTCCAATTCTTGGAATTGGAAAATTTGTCCCGATCAATCTTTTCTTAACTTCGTCGCTGCGCGATTACTCTCGTAATTCATGCATCGAAAATGGCCGCGATATCGATTAATAAAACGGCAAACGTTATTAAAGCGGCAACAATATTCGTTCCGCGCGTACGAGAGCAAACGTGGAATTTATTTATACGCGGTTTGTTTACGCGCAGCAAATATGACAAATATTTTGTCGCGGGTTGATGATACGAATACCCCCTTTGAAGGGGTGTTTTGAAGGGGAGGAACGAAAAAACGGTACGAGACGCATCCTGTTTTCGGTCAACGATTGCCCGCCGCAATTTGTTAAAGATGGTTAAGGATGAGCGTTCTTGTACGTCTCTGCCTCCAGGTTCCTTC
>NW_006263864.1:1598106-1600256 GCF_000469605.1 Apis dorsata | reverse complement strand
GTTCGCTTTCCCATTAAGATTCCATCGGGATCGACGGAACTTCTTGTANTATATATATATATATATGTATACGCAACAGGCCTGATGTATACATATGTACATATGAAAAAGAAAGGTCTAGGTGCTTCTTCAAAACCGATTACACCCGAATTGATCCTTCGAACCGTTCAAGGTCGGACATAATTCGAGCAAATTAGCATCGACTCGTCCGATGCTCCCCTCTTCGGAAGCACGGTCGGCTTTCAGCAGCTCGTGCATCGCGTTGACATTTTACCGTTGCTTAAAATCGTCAACTTTTCCTTTTTCTTACCTTTAAAATTCCTATCTTCTCTTCCTTATTGAGATTGACTAGTATATTATAACTAATCGAAGCACGATAAAATTTGAAACGATTTGTTAAAAATACGAAAAATGGGGAGGGGAAAGAAAATAATAATCACGATGAACATGTGGCCAGGGAATAATTTAACGTATTACAGCGTATTGTCGGATAAGATTGCCAGGAATATCGGTCTTCCTATGTGTCGAACGGTGTGCGCGAACAAGAAGAAGCATTTGCCACTTCATCGCGGTTAATTTCGTTGGAATTGCCTTTCCGATGCAGTCAAGGTCGCGCACTTAATTCGCGTACATTAGTCCCGAATTCGACGATCGATGACCGGGAATGGGTTTAGAAACTGTGTCGACGTCAATTTCCGATATTACGCGTTATTACGGTCTGGTGAATTAAAAAATGGGGAAGCGAGAGAGAGAAAGGAAGGTAAAAATATGATACAGTTCGTGATACGTCGATCATGTTTATGCTCACCTCGCGGAATCGACGATGAGGTAAAAGTTTCTACAGGCTGCTCGCATTATCCCCTATAAATCACGCAACGAATGGCCAGGTGTGCCAGGTATGGAAAGAAAAAAAAAGGATACGATACGCTTATGTTAATACCCGAACGAAATTATGTTAGTGGGTCCCGAGGAGAGCGGGATTTTTCGATCGACGTGATTAATCGTGTCATTCGTCATCCTTGTACGCGGCCAGTGATAACATTATCGCGTTACTTCGCAAATTCAATTTATCGGATTGAGAGTGGGCAGTAAGCAGGAAAGTGTTGGAAGGTGTACGCGATCGGTGGACCGCGGAACGGTGATGTTGTTGATGATGATGATGATGATGATGATGATGATGATGATGATGATGATGATGATGATGATGATGATGATGATGATGATAATGATGACGACGACGACGATAATGATGATTGTGATGATGAAATCTTCGCAGGGGGTAAATCTATTATCTATCATTGGTTGGAAATCGCGGGAGAATCATGCATCACGTGCCACGGCTATCATTATTGTTCCATGAAATATCTGTTTCGTAAAATGAAACGATGGTATCGGTCAGCCCAAGGCGCAACATCGCATCGCGCACTCGATAATTGATAATAATTGACAGTTTATTCATCGATTCATCGGGCTACGGGTACTACGCGTACCGACGATCACCGCCGCCCGTTCTATTCGCCTGCCGACCGGCCGTACGTCACTTTTGAGAAAGTAGGATCGGAGCGAGAGACTCGCTGCGTTTCCTCGCCCGTTGGACAACGTCGGCCGCGCTGCACAAATTCGTGAATCGCGTCTGATTCGTGGCCGGCCGAAGACGGATCTCGTCGCTTATCGCTGCTGGTTATGATACAAACGCGGCTATAATTTGCCTGTAAATCGGAGGCGAGCAGATCCGCCCTAACACGCAAACAAATAGGATCGAGCGTGTAAGGTGTCACGTCACAAAACGATCGCGCGACGGTAGGTGGTTATCCCTGCCGCTAGGGTAGAAGAAGATGGAGCGGATGGAAAGGAGAGTTTTCCAAAGAGACAGGCGCGTGACCGTGGTGTGCAGGCCGTGTGCCGTCGGGGGGCTGTCCGTCATGCCAAGCCCCAGTAGTTACCGTCACGCGGTCGTCCCTGCGATCATCCACGGATCCACCATCCCCGTCGCTATCGCCCTCTTCTCTTCCTCCCTATTGTAGCCAACCCCCTGACTAATCCCATTCCCTTTCGAGAGTGACGGTTGCACGTATAGGTGAGCACGCGATGCACGACGTTTGCACCGAGCAGCACGTGGGAAACACGAAGTGTGCTCGTCCCCCCTCTTT
>NW_006263864.1:1597088-1598090 GCF_000469605.1 Apis dorsata | reverse complement strand
CCCTCTCTCTCTCTCTCTCTCTTTCCCTTCTTCCAACCCCTCCACCGTGCTTTCCTTCTTCCGTTTCCGCGGTACACCTACGCCTTTCCTCGTCCATCCGTTTCCGCCTACGATCTCTCTCTCTCTCCCTCTCTCTGTTTTTCGCGCTCCCCTCTTCCTCCTCCCCCGTTTACGGGGGCAAAACATCAACGATCGAGCTAACCACCCTAAACACGAGCACAGGGCCTCCCCTCGAAGAAGGAGGAGAAGCGTGTAACTGCCGCGAGCTGGCCAAGTGTCGGATCGGGGGTGGAACGATGGGTGAATGCGTGCACGGGACAGGACGCATTCCTGGTCGGCGTGGGGTCGCCGTCCAAGCCGCAGGAATGGTCTTACGGTGTTTGTCCATCACCCTCCGCCAACTTCCACCCTTCGTAATCGTGACGCGGAGTAGGTTGCTTTTCGTTGGGATACGTTGGTTTCGGTGTTAGGGTCGCGTGGAAAGGAAACGATCGGAAAGTGTGCTTGGGACTCGAGACTTGGGATCGGGTTCTTCCTGGATTCGAATCTAATTAAGGTTAAGCTCGTTCGCTAACGCGATATCGCGAAATTTCGATCCTCGATGAAAAATATTTCCCCCTCCGCCGAAACGGAAAGAAAAGTTTTTCGGGTTAGAAAAAGTTTGACGAGTCAGCACGGAACGATCAATCGACTCCCTTCCTTTCGTTCTCTTAGTATCAACAATTGATCGTCGCAACGTTGACTCTCAATTATCGCAATAGCCTGCTCCTAGCAAGTTACACTTGCCGCTCCTCGACAACGAAAATATTAGTAAACGAGCAAAGATGGAATGGTTGGAGAGAAAAGGACAGAGAGAGAGAGAGAAAGATATTTTGTGGGTCGATCGACGAGCAAGAAGGGACGAAGAGGTGGCCGAGGAGGAGGTCGAAGGGGGCTCCACACCGGACCCCTGCTGCGCAGTTTTGTACCAGAAGAGGCCTTGCGCCCGAAAGGGGAACCCCC
>NW_006263864.1:1595654-1596953 GCF_000469605.1 Apis dorsata | reverse complement strand
TCTCCCTCTCTCTCTCTCTCTCTCTCCGTTTCGTGGGATTTCCTAGGTCATGGCTCTGTCATCTGGTGACCGACGTTCCACTTCTTCTTTCTTACGACTTTAAGAACCGTCTCGGCGGTGTCGGTTTCTTCCCATCCGTGCCGGCACACGCCGTGAAAACGCGCACCATCTGTCTTCATTCGCGAGTATCGACAGTCTCTGGCAATTTCCCTGCTTCCCCTGGACAATGGATAAAGCCCTCCTCGCCGAGAAAAAGAAAGAGAGATCCGGGGATTGGAAGAGGAGAGCTGCAACGCAGATGACGTTACGTTACGAAGATTGGAAGGGAGGGGGAGGCGGTGAAAGTTCGGGATAAAAAGATTCTTCGATCTTTCGAAAATCTCGGAATTCTAAAAAAATACAGCTTCGCTGCCAATCCATCGAACGAGCATAGACAACGGAGCACGGTGACGAGGTTGTCGTGGACGTGGTATCTCGACGAAATAACGAGAACGCCAGAAGGAACGGCGCGGCACCTGCACGCTACTATCGCGTAGGTGCCGTCCGTCGCTCACGCAGCCAGTCTGTCTTCCGCGCCCTTCGCAATAACCGGCAGACAGTTCCACTTGATTAACCCGATTCATGCGTGCAACGTAGCCCGGCGTGCCTTCTACGCCCTATAATGCACGATCGAAACCACTGTTGCGCGCAAATGATGTACACTTATACATACGGCACTTATACGCGACGAGGCGGTGCCGCCAAAATACGGCACGCACCGTGCTCTATTGTCCCGCACGAGTTTTACGCTCGTTTGCCGGTGACCGACCACCGATACGCACCGGGTGTTACGAAAACAAAAGGGATCCACGCTCGACGCGATACGCCACTCCAAGCTGAAATCCAGACTGGGGCGGGAGGGGAGGGGGAGACTCTTCCTCGAAAATTCTTCCGATCCGCGTTCGTTGTTTCCATCATTTTTTCTTCGTTTCTCTCCTTTCTTTCTAATTTTTCTTTTTTTTATTTTTATTTTTATCTCTATTTTCTATTTTCTCGTTCTCGGCCAACGATATTTTTCTCACGGCTCTCCATCTTCTCCACGGTACGAATGTCACCACTGGAGGTATACTTTCCCGCTTCGGAGAGAATCGATAAAGGCTGTTGGTATCCGTTCCAGTACAAGTATCTTGTTTCGCTGCTCTGCATCGAAACTAACGCTCGAGACGTTGCATCGCATCTTCGACGACCACGCTGACGCCCACTCCAGGAACGTGCCTGCCTCCGAATAGAATTTCTTATTTGTACCTGCATCGATGACAC
>NW_006263864.1:1592950-1595128 GCF_000469605.1 Apis dorsata | reverse complement strand
CGAATTCGCTGCGTGCCTCTCGCCCTTTGGCCGACATGGAAAGAGAAAGAAAGAAAGAAAGAAAGAAAGAAGGGGAAGAGGGGAAGGGAAGCACGTATCGAGAAGAAGGAAGGGAGAAATCCGGTGGCGGGTTTTCGAAGCGAACGATTTTTTGCCGCGGCAAAGGCAAATATGAAAAGGAAAGAATGGTCGAAACAATGACCTCGAAGGGGATGGAAGGAGGGAGGTTTATTGTCACCCGTAAACGCGTCTATTGTACGATCCACGGTACAACCTGGACGCGTTCCGTTTTCAGCGGGCGTAGTGAAAACTGCTGGCGCTGTCACTGGCTGATATAAGCCCGTCACGAGCTTAGACCGGCGAAAATACGAACGGATCGAGGAGAAAGATCTCGCCTATTCGGATAATTGGCGCGATATCGTTCGGATGCTCGGATCGAGCGGATGCAGCACACCCAGTACAGGACGATCGAGTTTCGCTTCTGTACCGAGCTGCTCCTCTGTGCTGGCTGCTTCCAGATAAGCCAGTTTCTCCGTCTCTTTTTCCCTGCGTGTCTAAGAGGGGCCGCTGCGGGGGCGGTTATGGGGGGATAGGAGCGGAGAAAGCGTGTGCGGAGACACGGAGTCGAGTAGGGTGGCCGGTCGTTCGTGAAATAAGCTCCGCAGGGTTTTGGTGGTCGCGCTTTGGGGCGGCTTAGGGGCGCCTACACACTCGCCTGGAACGACCGACCGCCGTTGCTCCCTTCCATCCCCCTTCTATTCGCCAAAAATACAGGCTGAAAGGGCCCCCGCGATCCCAGCTGCCGATGATGTTTCCACATGGGTACCCGCGAGGTTCGCGTGTTTTCGACGTTACCTCGATGATTTCGATTTTCAGCTCGTGCCACCCCTTTTCTTCCGCGCTCTCCTCCTTCTCCTTCTTCCTCGAACGCGCTTTCCACCGCTTTTCGCTTAACGCTTCTCCAGCGGCGAGAAAGTGGCGTCGTAGATGGACGATTTCGCGCGATTCGTCAAACGCCACGCCGTGCGACGCGAGAAATCGAGAAGAGAGGGAGAGAGAGAGAGAGAGAGAGAGTATCTTCTCGGAAGAAGAAGAGGAAGATCGGGAGGAAGCGGAGAAGAAGAGCGCGGNCGCGGAGAAAGCGATTGTGTGGCGAAACGTGGCGTGGATTGGTCGCGAGAACTGTGTCGATCCGGATGGACGACGCGACGAGACCCGTCCGTATCATCGGGGCGATCGATCGTATATCCCGGCGTAGATCGGTGGCCGATATACACGTGCACGGTAGCACCACCTCGGGCTCAGGAGGATCGCCATAAGTGGTCCTCGACGAGACATTCGGAGGCCTTCCACGCTGCGGGGGTCCTGGCTACGAGATATGCATCGACACCCACTCCTTCGACACCAAGTCGAATTTCTAGCGGGCGCAAGAACTTGTCCTCCGTGCGGTGGCGACAAGGTGTGGTTCGTAGGGACGTAACCTGGCCCTGTATATATAAACGGCCGCCGCGCCGCTCTGCCCAAGCGGTTTCCGGCTTTTTTCGATTTATAATCGGCCAACGATTACCCGAGGTAGCGTTCTAGGGCTGGACTTGGCCGCCTACTGTTGAGCCTTTCGGCCCGAGGGGATGTTCGATTATATATACCCACCTTGCTCTTTCCTCTCCACGAGGCCTCTCCCCCCAATGATGATCTTTATGGATCAGACATCGTCCGCTAAATTAGCACCTCTTACGAGTCAAGGACAGGCGGGGGAAAAAAATAAGAGGATATATACCGTCTATATATCCAGGAAGTGCGGCGGAGAGAAATATCCACGACGCGGGGGAAATTTCTCCCTCTGTCTTTTCGAATAACATATAACGAACTTTCCACTTTATTTCGCGTTTAAATTAAATTAAAATCCTCGAGAACGTGTACCTACATATATTATGCGGTATGAAAAGATTAGCATCATAATTAACACCGGTGAGAGGCAAAATTTTCAGCGGGTATAATAAATGTTTTTTAACGTATTTTATTCAAAGCGGTGAAGATATTGACATTTATATTTCTCCAACGGTGTTGGGTCGGACGAGACAATCCATCCGACGTTGGCAAGGTGTGGTTTCACCGACATAACTGCCATATAAACGCCACACGGTTTCGGACGTAAGTGGTTTCCGGCTTTTTCGGTTT
>NW_006263864.1:1592180-1592685 GCF_000469605.1 Apis dorsata | reverse complement strand
CCCTCTCCCCCCCCTGATTCAGGCCCGACGGGGGTGTACGATTAGAGGTGTAGGTTTCCTACGCTACAGGCCTGTTCAGCGATGATCAGATATCCACGTATATACCCACCGCGACAGACACCCACCTGATTCTTTATCCTCTATATCTGGAACGGTGCGACACTTCCGACCATTGACAAATCGGGCTCGATCGAAAGAAAAGAGAAATATTACTAGGAAGGTGTGTCCTGAAATTCGCCGTTATTCGTCGACGACGAGCTATACCGGACCAGAAATCATCGCGTTTACGCACGCTGGAAATAAGAACGGTCCGTCTTGAGTTTTTCTTCCAGTTTTATCAATTTTCTATTAAAAAAAAAAAAGTCTCGAATCGTGTCGTACGATCGATTATCCGAATCCGAATCCATTTCGAACGAGCGAAAAAATTCGGCTACCGCTCGAGTTTTTTCGCTACTTTTTCCAACATTTCAACTCAACTCGTCCACTATCGTTAGATGGAGTTATT
>NW_006263864.1:1591169-1591796 GCF_000469605.1 Apis dorsata | reverse complement strand
GGAGGGAGAGGCGGTGGTGGTGGCGACGGTGGTGGTGGTATTAGTAGGAGGATAAGTATAGGCTGTGAGAAGGCAAGAAGTGGGTTGAGGTGGACGGAGAGGAGAAACGAGAGAAGAAAGAAGGGACCCGTAGAGAGAGAGTTCGCTTCTTCAGGGNTCTCACCCGACGCGGCCCCGCATGGGAAAACACGGGGCGAGGATCGAAACGAAAATTAGTTCACTGGGTACGTACCCCGGCGGCACTCCCCGTCCTTTCCAACCACGCTAGAATCCGCGTCCTTTTCGTTCCACCATCGTCACGGAGATAAACTTACCTCCTTCCATTAATTACCACGCAGAAACGTGATTACGCCTTAGAGCCGTGACGAATCCCACGCGTACGTCACGTTCCACCCTTACCGACCATGTAACGCTACCATAACATGGCGTGAAGAGGCGATACGACGTTCATCCTTTCCCGAAACACCCACTTCTCCGCAGACACCTGTTCCATCTTTTTTTATTTCTTCCACGCGCGACCAAATACACACACGCACACACATATATATATATTTATATATATATACATATATATGCGCGCCGCGTATAAACGAGTTAGAATTTTCAAAGAGACGACCCCTCGATCGC
>NW_006263864.1:1590665-1591153 GCF_000469605.1 Apis dorsata | reverse complement strand
TACGGGTTGACCCCGTTCACCCCGTTTGAACGCGTGCCATCGCCTCTATCGAATGGGAGGGAAGTGTTGCATTCGGCCGAGGGATCGGATCCGAGAAGGGTGGACAGATGGGGGGCGTATCTTCGTCGACGCCTCTCCGCATATCTCCGCAACGCTTTTCCAACCCCGTGCACGCGTTTACGTAAGTGCCTGTATGACCACCGGTGTCTTCCTTAGTCGCGCCGATTCGTTTTCTGCCTCCTCCCATGCGAACACCGCCCACTTCATAGGGGGAGAACCGCTAAAGAGAAAAATTATAGCAATAAACCAACCGGTGCACCGTGTCACGCGGGGGTAATCGTCGCGGAGTCGGTGTTACGTTTGTGGGATGGGCCCAATAATAACGTATTATTATTAGCCATTGTCGTTACGCGACCAGTTGCGCGACCATAAAAAATGCTTTTATCGGCGAGCTCCGCTCCGATGTGTTTCTTTTTTTCTCTCTCTCT
>NW_006263864.1:1589801-1590446 GCF_000469605.1 Apis dorsata | reverse complement strand
TCCCCCCTCCCTTCGCCCGCCATTCGGCAACCCGCTGATGAAATATTTTTCCAGTGGCGGTGACTGGTTCGGTATATATACCAAACTCTGGCAAACTATGTTAATTCCCCTATAAGACCTGCTAACGCAATTAGGACAACGCGAAATGTAATTATCCACGGGCGGAGAATCAGCCCGTGGCGCGGCATCCTGGCATTACGGAATCGACGGAACACGAGAGCGGGAGAGAGAGAGAGAGAGAGAGAGAAGCGAGAAGTCGACACGAGGGAGAAAAGGAAGAGATACACCGTCCGTCTCGTCCGGTCTGACGCGATCTGAGACGATATCGCGGCGCGGATCGCGCGCGAATCGGACGGGGAGGAAAAAAAAAAAGAAAAAAAAGAAAAAGAAAAATTTCTGCTACCCGATTTCGATTGCTTCGCACGCGTCGAGAGTCGATCGAAATATATACGCGTGTATAACCCCCCGTTCGATGATCCCACGGCAAACTGAAATATCAACGCGTATAATATTTACCTAGAAACGTGCAAATAAATGGACGCTCGACATTGAAATTGCTTGACGCGAAATCAAATTATTTGACATCAAAGTTAAACGAACGGTTTGAAATATCCATTGTGCGCGCGAAATTAAAAACGAAAAGGA
>NW_006263864.1:1588076-1588900 GCF_000469605.1 Apis dorsata | reverse complement strand
TTTTTTTTTTTTTTACCCGAGGAGTGAATTTATTTCGGCGGTGGGATCCGATCGAAATCACCTTCGAGGAGGGATAGACACACATGGTCGGTGATTTTCGACCTATCTATCGACGACCCTAAGGGCGTCGGTCCGCTCGGGAATCGGCGTCGTCATCGTACCGATGGACCGTAATAGTAGTACCTGTTGTTAATAAAAACNAGGCGCCCCAGTGAATCGAGACGCCGCCACCCACCAAGGATTTGAGAAGAAATATGAACGGAGAATGTTTTATGAATGCGCCCACCATGGTAAAAAAAGAAAGAGAAAAAAAGCGGAGCAAACCCCTTCTCCCTTCTTCGTACGCGAGAATATTTTGCAAGAGCGCGTGATGCGAAAGGAAGCGATAAAAGTAAAAGGAAACCGACCGATCGATCTCGGAATAAATAAATTCTCGACGACGAAGTTCGAGAAAGATCGATCCTCGGATCGCGAGAAGTTATCGCGAACTTTCGATCTTAACCATCCACTAGAGTTACGATCGATCTCGTAACTCCTAAGTTTCACCCTCAACTTCTTGACGCTCTTTCGTCGGATTTCGTAAATCGAAAGAGTGGAAGAAAGAAGCGCGCGCGAACAACGATTCCTCGGGAACAGGTTCGCCACCTGTTCGCTCGCGATCGCATCCTCTGCTTTCTTTCCAAAAATCGAACGTTAACGAACACGAAGGGACAATATTAGCCGAGGGAGAGAGGAAGGAGGGGGTGAAAATCTAGCGAAGGAGAAGAAGAAGAAGAAGAAGAAGGGAGAGGGTGACTGGTCGAGATTGCGTGCGTTTACAAAGC
>NW_006263864.1:1583245-1587744 GCF_000469605.1 Apis dorsata | reverse complement strand
CCCTCCTCCTCTGCTCTCGGTTTATAATCAACCCCTCTTTTTCCCTCCCTCTCGTTCCCTTTCACGCCGTCTTTCACCCTCCTAGATGCACGAACAGTTTATCTTGGGGCCCACGCGGCGAGGACTGGTATTTTAAATAGCAAATACTTATCTCGCTCCCGGGCCAGGGGTGGAAGTACCGATAAGCGGGTTCGAGAGGGTAGATACGCGCACGCGACCATATCGAAAAACGCAAGACGAAGAAACGCGTGACGGCAGAGAGAGAGAGAGAGAGAGAGAGACTCGGTGTTACATTCAAACGCGGAGAGGGACAAGTTGAACGATCGTATTTATAATCTATCCGATTAACACGGTATATCTCGATAGAGAGAGAGAGAGAATTCAAAGGTTCGTCGCGGGTGTCGAACTTTCGAAAATTCCTCGCGTGTTTGAAATTGACGCGTGTGGAAACGCGTACACGCGTTGGATACAGAATACTCGTACACACCTACGCTTCGCGCTACGCGCGAGATAAAGCGATCCATTCGGTACGTGTTATTTACATACGTCGCCGAGTGTCTCGGTAATAGGAATGCCATAAGAACTTCCGTTCCGTGCAGACGCTCTTATAGACGCGTGTATATATTATTCTCGTGCGCGCGTGATTCAGCAGATCCATCGGACGAAACCGGTGGTGGACAAACCGGAGCAATTAGCATAAGTATATTTATGAGGATCGTTCCTACTTAGAGAGAAGGAGGCGAGGGAGATAAAGTTGGGAAAAGCGAACGGAGGGGATCGAAACCTTGTTTTTCCTCGAGCCAAGAAATTCGTACGGATCGAGGGATCGAGAGATCGTTAATGCGGCGGAAAAAATGCGCTATCGCTGTTACACGACGGCGGGCCGGTAAGACTGGAGCAGCTGAGGCACGAGTAATCCGGATTTCGGATTAGCCTAAGCCCGGCCTGAACACCGGGAGGTCGTTCTGGACACTTCTGCCGTCCGCCCGGTTGAAGCGAGACAGTGGAAAATAAGTTCTTGCCTGCTACACGCCACGAAAAGACACGTTCCATCCGTGTTCGTCGTTCTTCTCGATCGGTGACAACGGCCGGTAGACGCCTTCCATTGTGCGCCTGTTGGTCGTCGTCGTCGTCGTCGTCGTCGTCGTCGATTCGACTCCTCGTCGAATTTATATGGTTCCAGGAACGGTCGGTTCGCGGAACAAACGAGCCACGCGTGTTTATACGACAATACTTGGAATCGAAAGGGTTTTTCCACGAAAGAGCAGAGAAATAATGCCGCGCTTATACTCAATTACACGTAATTAAGACGTTGCAATTGCTTTGGTCGCATCGTTCGTCTTATTAAAACGATACAAAGGGGAATGGGGGATGGGGATTGAGGCGAAACGTTGCGGGAAGCTGCACAACGGTGCAACAATCGATCCTGATTTCCCGAGGAAATGACGGCGATCAAACGGCAATGGCAAGGGTTAATTGGTAGCTTTGCCACGTTGATTCGAGGCAGTGACGAGCGGTAGGGTTGGAACGTGCGCGGTAAGCCGGCCACGATTTGTAAGGCCTCCTTGCGTAATGATAGGAGAAGAACGAGGGGTTTGCGCGACAGGGGCTTGTCTCCCGACACGTGCTCCGCCACGTGAATGTTCGAAACACGCTTTCGACGCTGTGACGCGATCCCCTCTTTCGGATTTTCAGCTTCCGAACGCATCTCGCATCTCTCCCTTCCAACCGGACGAATCTCTCGCCGATAAACAACTCTCTCTCTCTCTCTTCGATCGTGAAACATTTTTAAACATCGATAAAAAACGAAAAAAAGAAGTATCCACTTTATGGTCGAGGAAGGATTAATCGATTAATTTGTCGATTAAGCGCGATTATCGAACGTATCGAAATGGAATCGTGACGCGATTTGTTGCGCAAGAATTCGTCGATGGGTTTAAGAACGCTCGTTGAGCGAGGAGGGTAACAAAAATGATACGGTAGGGTGTATACCGACCCGCTGGGACGGTTTGTCTCTGCAAGACTCCCGCGAGACCCCCGTGGTAGTTCCTGGGGCGCGGAGGCGGGCACGCATCTGTCGAATCTCCCGATGGATCTTCTGCAAGAGATCCGTCAGGACACGTATTACACGCTACACCGACGCCCTTCGTCCTCCCAATCACTGTTACAATGTACACACGGTGTACTCTGGTCGCCACTCTATCCGGTTAAATTCCACGATAAACTCCCGCGAGGACGCGGCTCCGTAGCTCGTCGGGGGATCGAACCGATTTAGAGGAAAAAACGATCCCAACGATCTTCTCATTCTCGTGGAAAATTTCAGCGCAGATCATAGACGCGATCGAGAAAAATTAATAAATAATAATCATCGAACGATAATTTTGATTTTCGAATATCGATTTTTCTCGCAATAATTGGTTCGAAACATAGACTGAGAAGGACTGTGCATCGAATGAAAAAAAAAAAAAAAGAAAAGGAAAAGAAAGAAAGATAGATAGAACACGTTCAGAGAAAATAAAAAAAGGAGGAGAACGAGCGGCGGGCGATCGTGTCCCGAAAACTCGTCAAGAAGACAAACGGGCGGGTGCAATATTAAAAAGGTGGTCGGCCACGTTTTCGCGCCGTTGAAAAATACACAGGTATCTGGGGACGCAACGGTAAACTGCGAGGCAGCGCTACGTACGTACTTAAGGGAGGAACACTTGTCGGGAACGATCGTGGAGGGTCGATATCGCGTGTGTACACACGGTTGTATCACGCGTGTAACACACGTAGCAGAGAGACGTAGGCAGCATCGTTCCTGCCCCCAGCGGGACTGTCAGAGATACGGGAACGGCGATGCTGAAGCCCCGAGGAAGCGTGCAACCCCCTCCCCCTCCCCCGTAGGGCAGAAACACATCAAAATCGAATTCACCAGATGTCCAGGAAAACGAATCTCCCGCATCCCCCCTGCCGCCGCCGCCGTCGTCGTGGAAAACGACGTTGCACCCGTTTGTTAACGATGTTAGGCCAGCGCCCCGAGTCGCAGATGCGTTTGCGGACACCGATTCAAGGGGGCGATGGGGCGGGCCAAAGGACTCGTCGAGTCTACATATCGATAGTCTCAGGTGTTTATCCTCGCTGGGGGGATGAATGAATGAAAGAAACCGAGATTTCGACTTTCGGGGATGGGAAACGTGTCGGGAATAAATCGATCCCGATTTCGAAGGAACAGAAACGCGATAAATAAGAAAAAAATAGAACTTTATTAAAAATACGAATTTCGCGCAATTTAATTTTATAAATTAAAATGAGATTTACTTACCATTTTTTTGATGATGATGATGATCTTGATGGAGTTGGTTTAATTCTTTTTTTTTTTTTTAGCGTGTGGAAAAAGAGAGATAAAAAACGAGAGAAAAAAAAAATGCACACAACTGTACGTATACGGAAATACGAGGTGGTTTATTATAATAATATTTATAATCATTATGCATCGAGGCGGCGTGTCTCTTTCTCTCGTGTGTGACGTTTTTTTTTAATGCAAGTTACAATTACAGACACAGTTCGGTGACAGAACTCAGCCAACTGATGGTTTTTCGCGCGCTTCTCTCGCAAAAAAAAAAAGACAGATTTATTTACATCGATCGCCACCTTAACAGTTACAGGTTACACATTCCTATTTATATTTATACTTTATTGATAAATAGTACAGCGGTTTCTTTTAAATGTAGAATTTACGCATGTGTACTGAATGTCGCCTGTATGTGTACCTGTTGTATTCTGTTTCGTATTGTGTGTTTTTACGTATTTTTAGATGTAACGTTATGCCTTTTCTCTTTTCCGATGATCTTTTTTTTTTTCTTTTTCTTTTTTTCTTTTACGTGTCTTCGCATGTATTTCTCGGGTGTAGAACAGCAGATATCTACAGGATTTCTCTTAAAATTAACGTCGAAAATTAATCAACAGGGAGGGTATAATATTACACGATAGGACATTTCGAAATTTTATACACAATAATATTAATAATAATATTTAATAACTCATAATAATAATAATAATAATAATAATAATAATAATAAAAATAATAATAATAAAATAGTAACGTTGGCGTTGGCCAACGACAATAATAATAATAATAATAATAATAATAATAATAATAATAATAATAATAATAAAATAATATTATTAATAATAATAATAAAGATAATAATGTTAATAATGACAATGATAACCGTGAAAGAAACGAAGCTAAACGATCGATCTTCTTATCGTATGCGTATCTTACAGAAACGTACAAGATGCAAAATCGACCTGGCTCGACTCTCGCGCCACGTTCGCTTCGCGGGCAAAAGTCTTTGAAGCCGGAACAAAGTCGTACGATCTCCCCATCGGGTACGCGCGATTCTTCTTCGTAATTCGATCGATTTTTCGCTCGGTCGATGGAAAGCAACATAAACACGAAAAAAAAATAAACGTTAATTAAAACTCGTACTACCAGGCCAGCCCTTCGCTCTGCA
>NW_006263864.1:1581241-1583230 GCF_000469605.1 Apis dorsata | reverse complement strand
TGGTGCGGCTCCAGGAACCCACCCCCGCCGCCGCCGCCACCTGGACCGCCACCATTCCCACCGGCACTGGGATTACCCTGTGCTCCACCTGAGAAATACCAAATCCATCGAAAACTATTACAGAGAAATATTGAGATTCGAAGAAAGAAAGGAAAAGAAAGAAAGAAAGAAAGAAAGGAAGAAACCAATCGTTCCTTCGTCGTATAAGGTGTTAGAAAGGTTTCGATCGCACGATAATTTTGTGCGCGAAAACTTTCTACCATATCGATATTCCGCATACGCGTTACAATTCGTCAAAGTTTCCAACACCCCACACCATTACCCCCTCCCCCCCAGAGTCTCGTTAACGCAATTTTAGCGTATTAAAGGATTAATCATGTACATCGAGGAAAGAGAGAGAAAACGATTGTTGCGAAAGTGAGGTAAAATAAAAAGAAAAGAAAAAAAGAAAAAAAAAGAAAAGAAAAAGAAAACGTTCCACCGACAGAAAGGCGGTAAAACCTTTTTTCGAAAGAATTTGGTCCGTACCTGAAGGTGCTAGGAACTCTCCAGGACTGCCGCCAGAAGGCGCAGGGGGCCCCTGTCCAGGAGGGCCCGTGAGAAATTCCGGAGGGCCGCCTCCCGCACCCGGAGGTGGATATTCCCCTGTCACCGCCACTGCGGCCGCCATACCCGCTAAACTCGCCGGGTCCAAACCTGTCAGAAACAGATTACGTGTACTATTCAGAGAGGATCGTATCCGGCCAGCTATCTCCGAACCCGGCTGTCATAATTATCGCGACCTACCTACCCGCTACGATGTTTATTATAGCCGCGATAGAACTCGAGACAAGGTTCTGCTTTCGATATAGCGAATGGATAGGATCGCGTGCAACCGAGTTTGAATATCGTGTACACGTTGCGTTCCGTTTTAACAATTGTTACGATCGTTTCTTGCGTCTCTTCTCTATCGCGTCGCGATAAAATCGCGATAAAATGAAGGGATCGAAAGGGATCGAAAAAGGAGTCGAAAATCGGGAATGGGAAGAGTTGAGAGTTCGGAGAGAAGAGATCGAATTCCAGAGACTCACCAGGATTGCCTGGTCCGCTGAAGGGCGGTCCATGTGGATGAGGGGGCGGATGAGCACCAAAGAATTCATGGTGAAATGCCACGGGCCCGCCGTAACCGAATTCGAACTTCTCCGCGCCGAAATATGGAAAACCGGGCGGCGGTCCGTCCTCGCCGCCCAAAGCACCGGGATTCAGGTTCAAGGGGAAGCCCCTCATTTTTCTAGAGCCGCCGAAGAACGGGCTCCTGCCCATCGACGTCAGTTGTTTTAACCTACGCTCCTTGCTCCTCTTATTTTGAAACCAGACCTGGGAACACCGTTACGCCCGGCTGTTTTTCATTCCGTTTAATTGGCCGCCTGCTTAGATTAGGATTAGCCTTAACCAATCTCTCTTCGATTCGATTTAATTAATTTCGCTCGTCGAATATAAGAAGATAATCCCGTCCCTACTACTCGGTGAAACAGAGGTGAAGTGAAGTAAAGGTGAAACGTGTTATAAACCTGTATCACTCTCATCGGCAATCCGGTCTCTTTCGCTAATTGTTCCCTGATGTGCCTCGTTGGTTTCGGGGTAGACGAAAACGCCGACTTGAGAATTTCCAATTGTTTCGCCTTTATGGTAGTTCTCGGCCCCCGCCTCTTGGAACCGGCACCACCGTCGCCGCTACCACCACCGGCACCACCGTCTGGACTTTTGTTCTCCGTTTGGCTATCCCTCGTTTCGGGATCGCCGTCCAGGGAACCTTGGACCAATCGGCAAACAAACCAGTTTAATAATCGATCCCTCACCGCGGGGGTAAACGCACTTGTTTCGTGAGAAACAAATGCCCCGAGCAAAGCTTCCCCTCCCGACGCTCTCAACTTTGTTCAGCCTAATTTCACCGCGCGTCAATTTTCCAATGCACGCAGTCGCGCTCGATTAGAATTTAGAGGTAACGAA
>NW_006263864.1:1579301-1581212 GCF_000469605.1 Apis dorsata | reverse complement strand
TTTTTTCCTCTCTCTCGACGGACGGTTTCTTAACAAGCTCTACACGCAGACGCGCGTGCATGATATACATATCTCGGAATCTTGATCGGCTGGATCGAGGTAACAACAATCGGAGCCAATCCCCCGGAAGCGATGCGAAACCCCCATCGGATTATCGTGGCTGGTCTACGCTCGAAAGCTATACTCTACAAAGCACGCGTGTGCGTGTGTGCGTGTGCACGTACACGTAATGCAACGTATACGCGCGCGCGCGTAGTTTTGGATCCCAACTCTTCACGATAATCTATATATATATACCCGGGGAGGTCTTAACCACGGGACAAAGAAAATGTTTGGACAGTGTCACACCGCACTACAGGGGCCACCCTTCGCGAAGACACCCCTCTTTTCCTCTTTGCCGAATAGCATGGTATAGATGCTTGTATACCCGGTGTATAGCTCAGTTCGAGAGAGGTAAAAGCGAGGGGTCATTGTGTTACGCGCGCTCGTGATAAAAGAGCAGAAGCGAATAATAGAGCGGGAAGACCTGACGCGCTTAGTAATTCGTGGTGACGTTCCAGGTCAAGCCACCGAATTTCCTCCCTCGTTTCGAGGGTTCCACGAAAGGGCAAGATTGGCCGTGATTAAGTCGTTGGTCGATCTCAGTCAATCGTTTCTAAATCGAGTTTGTGCTGGCGACCATTCTTTTTTCTTTTTTTTTTTTTTTCTATGTCTTATTTGAAAGTTCGATTCAATTTTTTAACGAGATAATCGATAATAATATTTGCGTGAATCGTTTTTCGAATTACGAAACGAAAGGTAAAGGTGTATAAAATTTGTGTAAAAAAAAAAAAAAGAAAAAATGTTAAACGTTAGAGTTAGAGTTCAAAGTAACGTGGACCTACCTTGATCCTCGGAGTCTTCCTGCTTACAAGGATCGCTTCCAAGAGGTAGATCGCCAGTATGACCGACCGTTTGGTCACCGGGACCACCTGGACCCAGATTGTGAGGCCCCAAGTGAGGGCCACCGACACCACCGTGATGATGGTGAGCACTACCGTCCTCGTCCTCGTCTTCCGATCCTGAACCCATCAACGAGTCTCCTCCTGTCGACAGGTTGGACGATTCTGCTCGTGAACGATCCGAATCGTGTATTTTAATCACATCGCTCGTCGAATCATTGACTTCGAAAAGAGCACCAGTCACTTTTCTGTTCAATGATTTTGTGTTCGTTACAGGCTACTCAAAGCTTCGAATCGCGAAAAGAAACCCCTGCTAAATTTTCAGGAAAAGGGAACGAATTCCTTTCGAAATCAGCGATTCGATCAGGTGGTCGAGACCCTTCTTTTTCCCCCTCCCCCTTAGAAAAAGACCTACGTTTGTCTACGAATCGTAGACAATTTTCCTCGAAACGGACCTCTCCTCGAACGACTTATTATGATAAGTGGTAAAACGAGAAACGGTATTATCGCGTGGCTATAAAAATTTCGTTGTAAAATAATTGCATCGATCAACGTCAACTTTAGATGTACGGAGCGGCGAAAATATCCGCTATAGTAAATAGAATATAATTTATCAACGGAACGAGTGAATTTGTCGATGTTCCATACGAAATTAGCAATTAAACGTGATTACGGTTATTCGCTCGTGGATCTACACCGCGCCATCGCTGTACCGTGTTCATTTTTTTTTTTTTTTTCCTTTAAATTTCGCAATTTCCCTCCCCTCCTCTCGATGTCCGATCTACGCGCGTTTCCGCGTCGCAATTTCGCGACAAAAGATGCTAAAACTTTTCAATAAACGTTGCTGATTAATCGACACTCGTCGCGTAATTGCTGCGCTTTTCGCATACGCCGCAGACGATCACCGTGAATTCGACAACTGACAAATGGCTGCACGGTGATAGAGATTAATGTCGGAATACGCGTGGAA
>NW_006263864.1:1575622-1577867 GCF_000469605.1 Apis dorsata | reverse complement strand
TTCGTGAAATCTCGGACGCGTCGGGCGCGTCGAACCGTGCTCTCCCTCCCTCTTCCAGCCTCTGCGATCCCTTATTTGTCTTCGAAAAAAATTAGGAAATCTCGGACGTTCCGTGATCGCGCTTTATCTTTATCTTTTTCTATCAAACGAATTTGACGCGTCTTTCCGACCAAGCGTGAATTATTCCCTATCCTATCGGGAGGGCTAGTCGGAGGAAAAATGGAAAGCGAGGTGAATTGCGGTGGAGTTTATTTTTTCGAAAAAATTCGTACGTTGAGGAGGTTGGGTTGGCTCGAAGGACGAAGCGTAGCCTCAAATACGATGCGAATTACGGAGCGATCGCGAAACGAATCCGTAACAACGATTTGGTTTACGCACAGGAGCACATGGATGCGCATCGGCTCGGTTTCCACGGCTAAAATTACGATCGTTTTAAATCGCGCCCGTTCATAGAACAAACGAGTGGGTATACAATCGATAACATGCCGCTAGCCGGCAATACCAGTATAGTTCCGCAAATCGGATTCCGGGCAAACGAACGGAACAAAGCGACACGCGGATTGTCTCTGTCTCGCGGTGGTGTTTCTCTTCGCGGTGGATAACGAGGGACAATGACACTTGTAACTCACCATGATGACCGTGCACGTGATGCGTGTCCGGCAGCGGCTTGCCCGACAGGTAGTCCTGCTTGCAGACGAACTTGTTGTCGTCCAGGACATAGAGCTCCTCTCCGGTGCTCATCTGCTTCCGACACACCAGGCAGGTGAAGCAATTCAGGTGGAAAACCTTGTCTCTCGCCTTCCTCACGAGATCCTGCGGGCTTATCCCCTGGAGGCAACCGCTGCATTTCGTCCCGTATCGCCTGCAACAGAACGCCGCGCAACGAACCACGTGAATAACGACAAACGACAAACGAAGCAAGCAAGTTTTTCTTTTCTCTCTCTCTCTCTCTCTCTTTTTTTTTTTTCTTTTAAGTTCGTCCTCGACCAGGAAGCGCTGAAACATCGGATAACGAGCGCACGCGTCACCTCGCAATGATTAATCGTTCGAAGAGGTTTTTCCGCTCGTCGCGAGTTTTCGCGCCTTCTCGAATCTTAGCTTTTTCGCCTCTCTCTCTCTCTCTCTCTTTCTCTCTCTCTTTCTGCTTTTTTTTTATCTTTGTTCAACGCCCGATATGACGTAAACGCGAGGCGATACATAAAATTCACTTTTCTCCCGATTTACGTTCGTTCCAATAGTCATAAGTCTTCGCGTTCTTTTATTTTTCTCGCAGCTCTTTTTCCTCTTTTTTTCCTTTTTTTTTTTCCCCCCTCTCCTCCCTCCGTGATCAACAATCGCGAACACGTGGACACTCGTCGACGCGACTCGGAACGAAACGAACGAAAAGGAAAGTCAATGTTGTACGTCGACGACGTTTATTGGACTCGAAACTTACAAGTCCTGTCATTAAGCCGCTCCACTCGCAAACGTCGATAAAAGAAATATGGCGCTTTTAAAGAGATGGGACTTTAACGTCCCGATAGGGCATAAAAAGTTAAAACCCTTCGGTGCTGTAAAAGCGCAACGTGGTAACCAGCGCCAGCGCCTGTTCGATTTTCCTTTTTCTTTCTTTTTTCTTTCCTCTCTCTCCCCCTTTTATTCCTTTAATTCCGCCGTTAATTTTGTATTAGCCGTTCTTTCTTCTCCCTTCCTTCTCCCCTCTCACTTTTTTCTTCTTTTACCTAATCGTTCGTTGAACGAGATCGTTTCTTTGTCGTAAACCGCTCCGTTTTCCCCAAGATCGATCGGAGAGAAAAAAAAAGCAAGGAAAGAAGGAAGAAAGGAAGGGAAGAAAGAAATTACGAGGCGCAAAATAGCCGACGATTCGCGCGAAAAAGGATACGCGCCCTTTTTTCCTTTCTTTTCCTTTCCTTTTTTTTCTTAAAAAACACGCGTCGTAACATCCACGCGTCCAACGACACGGCCGCAACACGTTTCATTTCGCGATAAATCTAAACCGAAAAGGATTCGTCCGTCCGATCCTTCCGCGGCTGTGTTATTACGGAAGCACCGCATACTTTCCACCTAGTAATCCCGTAATCTTTTTAATTACAGGAATCGCGCGATTAATTATAGCAATTACCCCCGTGGTCCCTTTAGGGCTGCTGTTGCTGCTGCTGCTGCCACCTTTCGAAAGTAAATATACATCTCAATCGATGGCCGGCACTCGAGGTAGGCGAGGTTGCTCGCGGCGCGCGTTTCACCT
>NW_006263864.1:1574468-1575237 GCF_000469605.1 Apis dorsata | reverse complement strand
ATATCGGTTCACCTCGCCGCCGCTATTTTATTATCCCGCGCGTTTCCTCGACCGGAAACGCCGTCGAGTTTACTCGCGCGACCTACATCGCGCCAATCTCGTCCATTCTTAGTAATTTCGTATTATTCGTTCTCTCTTTCGAATCTTTTCGTTTAGCACGAACGAGAACGAAGAAAATTCGCAAGATTCCTCCTCGTCGTTCGTGAGAAAAACAAACGAGACAAGCGTTTCTTTTATCTCTCTCTCTCTCTCTCTCTCTCATCGTCGATCATTTCTACTCGACGACCGATCGTTTCGTTACAGTGGAAACACGACGGGCGCGGAACTTTGTTTGCTTAGAGCAAGGGGAAACAAGCGATGAGGATCGAGAGGGGGAGGGGAGAAAGAGCGGTACAAATTACAAGGATTCCGTTTTGTCGATCGACGCGATCATCTATAGATATTTACGCGGAATATCCTATAATCAACCGGCACACTTTTTCAAACTATTCATCAACCTGTCCAAATTAGCAGTCCTACTCGCAGTTCCTAACAATCTTCTCACGGAAGCAGAAGCCGGAGATATTTCTCGACCAACGGTCATTACGCTGCCAGAGCTTCTCCCTCCCTTCTCCCTTTCTTCGCACTCTCCCTCCTCTCCTCTCCCTCGTACCATACCTATCCTTCCCTATCCTCCGCCTTCCTCCTCGCGCACAATCCCCCTAGTCTAATTACAGGAATTATTTAATTAATTATAGCAATTAGCCGATCCCGTGTCAACTTCCCCGAA
>NW_006263864.1:1572752-1574134 GCF_000469605.1 Apis dorsata | reverse complement strand
CGGAGCCTCGAGTTTATGTATGTGCGGTGCGTGCTCGGTTCTCCGCGTCGTCCATCCGTGCTACGATGCGCGCAGTCCCTTTTTTTCGATACAACTATGTGGAAGCTGTTCGTTCGACTTCTATCCCAAACGCTTTTTCACGCTTCGATCGAATCCATCGAACGTACGAAACCGGGAGAAAATCGTCGACCGCGATCGATCTCGCCTCGCCGAGAAATCGACGAATTGAATTCTCCGATCGAAACGAAAGAAAAATCGGGAAACGAATCTATATATATATATATATCGATCGTTCGAGCAAATCATTTTTTTCTTTCGAATGAAATCGCTCTCTCGATTTTTCGCGTTTCTTCGCGAACTTGGATCGTGATCGACGTCGCTCCCATAATTTCCATCTCTCGAGTTCCCATCAGCGCACATGCGCCTACGCCTCGCTATAAAGGATACGCCGATAAAGGAAATAAACAGGCGCGAGATCGCTCGGGCGGCGGAAGTCTAATTAACCNATCCAATTAGCGGCGCGGGAGAACAAACGCTCGTTTCCGTTTCTCGAGACCGATCGATTTCTTCCTTCTCGCTCGATTATTATTCTCTCGCTGGAGAAGCGACAACCTTGGAGAGCCGACACCTCCTTTCCTTCATTTCGAGCGCGACTCGCCGGCGCGATTTTCACTTTATCGCGCGGAAAGATCGTAACCCGGTTGCAACCCGGTTGTCGGGACCAGTTTCGAGCTGGCGCCGATTAATTCCTGAAATATCGCCGATTACCAAACGGGGCGAAGAGAGGGTGAAGGCATGGCTGAGAAAAAAACGGTTCATAACAGTTATGCTAATGGGTCGGCGTTGGCCGTGCGACACACCGTGAAACGCAGCGCCGTTTGCATAAAGTCCTTTTCCATCTTCGTCCTCGTTCCTCATCGAACTTTCGCGGTATCGGTCCGGTGTCCGTGCCACTTTCTCCACGATTCGCGGCTAAATACCAAGCGTAACGAGATGACAAACGATCGTTAAACGAACCCGCGCCACGACTGCGCTCACCACTTACGTAATCCCGATTAAACTTTTGTCACGAGGATCCGAGTGGATAATTGATAAAAAGATAAAAAAAAGGGGGAAAAAAAGGTCGAGAGAACGAGTAAGAGTAAAAGAAGAAGAAGAGGAGGAGGAGAAGGAGGAAAAAAAGAATAATTCGACCACGTATGGGCCGCGTACGACGTATGACAGAGAACAGGGTCCTGTCTCGAGAGTATGACGCAAGAGACCGGTGGTTGGCAAAAACGTTCCCTACGTATGAATACGCATCGCGATATATACTATTGCCGTACCTTCCTGGAAGGGAAACAACTCTGTACCCCTCTCTCTCTCTCTCTTTCTCTCTCTTT
>NW_006263864.1:1563535-1572251 GCF_000469605.1 Apis dorsata | reverse complement strand
CTCTTTCTCTCCCCCGTTTCTCTTTCTGTTCTCGACCGCGCCGGCCCCGTCACGCCCAACAAACTTCTCCTACGGTTCGTAGCGGGCGTCACGCCGCATTTATAATGTTTCCACGTTCGAGTTTCGACGGGTCTACTCCCGAGGAGGCCAACACCGCGGGTGGAAAGCAAGGACAATGGAGAGGCCGCTCTCGTCGGCGCCCTTTCGAACTCGAGAGAAACCCCGAGAAAAGCTACGCCGATCTATCATCGATTTCGATCGTTTCCCCTTGATTTCGAGCCGGCGTCCATCGTCCAGTTTCTGTCTTCCGCGCTTCCCCTCCCTCCCCGCGGAACTTGGCTCGCACCAGGCTTGGAAACAGGCCACCGTGGCAACGGCAGATTCAGAGATTCGGACTCCAAGCCTGTTAATTGATCCCAACTTTTCTATCCTCGTTGGATATCTATTCTCTATCCTAGATACCACCCTTCGAGAGGTCGAATTTCTTTCGGAACGGAAAAAAACGTAGGCGAAATTCGATTCGATGGGGAATCGTCGTGATCGCGTTATTAAGATCATTAAGATTATTCGTTTATCGCTCGCCTCTCTCGTTCTATCGACGAGAATCGAGATCGAAATGCACACGGTTGCAACACCGCTGGTTATGATTTATTTCGACCGAAAGAAAAATGCTCTCGAGCCGGCGCCATCGATGCCTCGATAAATTATCGCGCGAGTTCGGTTCCCGCGTGTAATTGGTGGAATATCACCCACACAAGGCACGAGAGATCGCGAGAGAACTTTTTCGAAAAATTGGGGAACAAGTTGGAATAAGCGAAAATCCGGTCCCTAACCGACTGTTGGCGGATTATTATGGCGACAAGGCGCTAGGAGTCTCGAGTCTCTCTCCGTTGACACCGCCACCATCCCCCTAGCCCCGAGTTAATGTTTTCATCGGGCGTATTTCGACGACGTGGTGGACCATATTTTAAGGTAATAATTTCTTGGTGGGTACACAGAGGGCCATCGACCGCAAGCTACGGCAGTCGAGGCGGCGCTGAAACGGGGACATCGGTTCTTTT
This sequence comes from Apis dorsata, assembly GCF_000469605.1. Classification (NCBI taxonomy): domain Eukaryota; kingdom Metazoa; phylum Arthropoda; class Insecta; order Hymenoptera; family Apidae; genus Apis; species Apis dorsata. Next base: position 1,571,190 of record NW_006263864.1, on the reverse strand, counting down.
GATCCTGGACCCTTTCGGGCCCCCATGGGCCATTATCGACCTTTAAGGACCTTGCTGCGACTCGTAGAGCCGGTTACCATAACCGTGCGTACCGTTCCTTCCAACCATACCTTGGACCTCCCGGAGGTGTTACGCTATATTCCCAACGGCGATTCCCTCGTAGCGGGAGGGGGATAGTTCGATCCGAGAAACGACATCGATAGATTCGTCCCTCCCGTCGTCGTCGTCGTCGTCGTCGTCGTGGGAATCGATCGGCCTCTCGCCCTGCCTACCGTTTCTCTTCTCCGTAGACTTCGTTTCTAGTTTCGCGTTTTTTCTCCCCCTCCCCCTTCTCCGTTACGCGAAACAAACTCGACGTGGACTCGAGATCGACCGATGGTTCCGATTTTAACGCACTCCCGCGTTTCTCGCCGCGTGACGCGCGAGCGTTAATCCCAAGAGGCGATTTAAAAGAATGCGTGATTGCCGATCGACTGTTCGCGCCGCGTGTAACGGTAGCAAAGAGGATAACGCTAATTAACGGGACGCCGGGGATCGAGTTATTTTTGACCCGAAAAGCTTTTCTACGCCGCTCGAGCGTAGCCAACCGTTCGTCTTACATCTAATGAATTTTTCATCGGGATGAAATGCAAAGTGGCTCGTAAAGTATACAACACGTTCGTTATACACTCGTTCGTATAAGTATCAAAGGGCCCCCCTTTAAACACGCCCTCCCCACTTTCCGCGTGTTCTCGGGTCCTTGGCTACAAAGGGGATCGTTCATCGCTTCCAGAAGTCGCGAAAGGAGAGACGAGAAGGAGTCTCGGAGAATCGGGAAGGTGGGTGATTTTATTTCGTGGTAAATAAGAACAGTCATCCCTATTGTCGTTCCAAATTTCTCAATATCGAGATATCTCCATACTCTGTCCATTTCTTATCGTGACATTTTAATATTATATTTCACCCTCTCTTTTTATTGACTCGAATCTGCCTCGAAACACCGTGAATTACAATATTTTCAAATATCTATATACGATTAGAATAATGAAATTAATTGTTTCCACGCAAAACCAAAAGTTTCTTCCTCTAACCTTTGTTTTTAACGCGACTCTCGCGTATAATCGAGGTGCAAGCAACCTTCGTGCTTCGTCATTCGTCACACACTTTTTGCAATACTTTTTCCCCCTCTCCCTTTACGATTCCACGATTGTACCCTCCGCTTCGTTAAATATTATTTAACAGATATTTACATCATTTTCAACTTTATAATTGCGAAAGAAAGAAAGAAGGAAAGAGAAAAAGAAACGAAAATTGGAAGTAGAAACGATCAACGCGCGGATCAACGAATGAAAATTCCAACATTTTTTGATAATTTAATTCAACGCGATCGACGCTACTTCTTACCACTCTTTAATCGCTTCTCTTTACCTCTTCCTCGAATCCCCACGACAAAATCACCGACTTGAAACGAAGCGGATCTCGACCCATCTTCACGCTCTTCAGATCGGTTTTTCACGCGAATGTCAAGGTCCAGCTGGACGAGGGGCGCGGACGACTTCTCGCGAAACCGAGAAGAAGACCCGAGAGAAAAGTTTCCCCGAGAATCTCGCTCGCTTAAACATCGGATATTTCAAAATCACCGATCCGACTTGGTTCCCGAGTCACTTGGGATCATCAATTCAAACCGCATCATAAATATTCCATACCGAACCACGTTCGTAAATCAATACGTTCGCAATAATCTTCCACGACGTGACTGACGATCCTCCTTTAAACGTTCCCTCGTTCCTTGTCACAAGGGGGGAAACAAATAAGAATCGTTAGTTAGTTTACGATTTTGCACCGTTTATTTATTTTTTTTCTTTTTTTTTTTTTTTTTTTTTTTTTTTTTTTTTTTTTTTTTTTTTTTTTTTTTTTTTTTTTTTTTTTTTTTTTTTTGCTTTTTATTTTTTCAGATAAAGACGTAACGAGAATCGTATTGCATCGTATTGCCCGATCGAATAGATCGAAAGGGCGAATTATTGAACGGGCGAATTCCTTTTCAACGCGGTCTCGTTAATTAGAATTTTATTTCCCGAGTGATTTATGCCGAAAACTTCTCTGCGCAAAAGGGCAAGCGAGAGAGAGAGAGAGAGAGAGAGAGAGAGAGAGTGGGCCGTTCGAGAAGTTGTTTCCATTTAACGCGTCTACTCTCGGCGTGGAAGGTGGAAGGTGGCAAGAAACCGGAGTCTCGAAGTCTGTCGAATCGCCACCAAGAAATCGACTCTCCGGCCATAGGATATACGATACGACTAACGTCGGTGGAACCGCGTAACGAATCGCGATAGCGGTGGCGCGTTTCGTTCACGGAACGGCTTTCGATCGAGCGAGAGATTTTTGCCTCGGAAGCTTGATCGAGTGAAATAACGACGGGAGCTGTCTGGGAAAATGTCAAGGCCCTCCTTTCCATTCGTCGCTCGAAATGCTTTTTTTTTTTTTTTTTTTCTCGCCTCGCCTCGCCTCTGCCTCACCACCACCGACCCACCTATCAACGTCTTCTAATCGTAAAAAGCAACGAAAAAAAAAAAAAAAAAAAAAAAAAAAAAAAGAAAGAAAAATATCGACGGACAACAAACGTCGCCGCGATTGTCCCCCTAATGCATCGTAAATCTTTCGATTTCTAGCGGTTCGTCGCCTGCTCGGTACCAGTTGTGACACAGCCAATTATTTAATTATGCAAACGGGAAATAGTCGCGATGCCGGTACACGAGCTTCTGCTCGATGGAAAGGGGAAGGGGAAGAAAAAAAAAGAAAAAAATTCCGCGACATCTCTTATAAGATAACGAGGATTGATCGCGTTTAAATTTTATCGACGAAACGAGCTCGAACGATAATTATTACATAGAACTGGAGGGACAAGTTCGTTTCGATGAATTACTAATTAATGGCGTTCGTACCTGTTCATATTGTTTCGACCAGTAACTTTTTACCCCTTGCATCGAGCGCACTCGTACATATAGTCAAAATAGTTGATCAATTTTCGACTGTTCGGTTTGAATTGCAATTACAACTTTGATTCGAAATATCCTTATAATGTTTCAATTTTAAATTAAAGTATTTGGAGAATGGCGAGAACGATAAATTCTCCTTTTTCCCTGATTTTTTATGAAAAAGTCATCGATCTCGAATGGATGAGAATCAACGTAACGATACGTTAATGAAAGAAAATAATGTCGTTCGTGCGGACAATCGGTATCCTTCGATTCGAACGCGTCTTTATCGTCATTCCTGGCCAAACTCGGCAAACTCAAATAGCCTATAATTCTTCCTAATCTTTTTTTCAATCTCAAGGAAGAGAGAGAAAAAAAAAAAGAAAAAGCAAAATGCAAAAGTTGGTAGGAACGATTACTTACCTGAAGAAATCTTCTCTGCAAAATAGCTTCGCTTCCCTTGAGAAACACTTGTCCTGCAACGTGGTTCTGCAATCGAAGCAGCGGACGCACTCGACGTGCCATGCTCGGTCCAAAACATTCAGCAGGTACTGATCCATAATTGGTTTCTCGCATCCTGCACATGACAGGAGCATCGCCAAACCACGTCTCCCTGCTTCGAAAAGAAAGAGAGCATCTGTGAATACAGAGGATTTAAACGAGACCGATTAACGTAGTTTAACATTATAAAACACAAATATAGATATATACATATATACAACAAATATAAATATATATATATATAACAATTTTAATAAATACGCTCGCGTTCGATTTATCGCGCGGGGGGAGGGGGATGGAGGGAGGCAGAGGCAGAGGGTTTTCTCGCGGCTATTTATACGATCGGTGGGGGGAGGGGAGAAAAAAAAACGAGCGAGTTTGAAAAATATCCATAGAAGCGAAAACGTCGAGCGTCGAGAAAAGTTGATGGAAAGCGCGCGGCTGCGACCTGACGAGGCGTTTTAATTTCGCGCACGTTCGAACGCGCGCGTCATCGTGCGAAAAACGAAACGCGGAAAACGAGGAAATTTCTGCGACACTGTGTATTTCAACTGTACACAATAGTTTCGATCGTGTGTATATATGTGTGTGTGTGTGTGTGCGTGCTTTGAGATCGTCCTAGTTTCTCGTTGCATAACGTTCTCAAATAAAAACGGAACTACAATGTTTCGATCGATCCCCCTCTTTCGAAAAGGGGGAGGAAAATTTTTGAAGAAACTCTCTCTCTCTCTCTCTCTCTCTCTCGAGCGTTGAGAAATTTTCTTGGCGCGAACATTTTAATCGTAGGATCGTTAAAAAAAAAAAGGAAAAATCCGAACACGCGCGGATTCGATTTGAAACATTCCTGATTATCGATTAGATTATGAACTGAAAGGAAATCGGCCGTACCGGCGGTGATTACGCACGTGCATAACGAACCGCGTATTGTACAGACATTTTTTTATCATTCAAACGCTTTGATTACCGTGCAGCCTGTCAAACTATACGAAATACGAATCGAAAAGAAAACGTAATACCGCAACAGAAATGCAATCTTCTTATTGTTAATGTCGAAGCAAGCTCGTCCAAGTGCGTATCTCGAATAAATGAATTTCCCCTTTGAAAACGAAAAAGAAAATTAAACGTTTCAAGATGATCGATAATGCGATGCAATAAAACGGAAAGAATACACGGTAAGATAAAAACAAGCTTGTCGTGCACGTAACTGTGTTATCCACACCGTTCGAAACGAATTTTCTTTTTTTTTTTCTCTCTCTCAGAAAAAAGGAACAAAAAAAAAAAAACTAAAAATGAAAAATCATCCCAAAGTTATAATAACACGGTTAAGGTTGACCGTGTATAACACTTCTGTTTCAAGGAGCAACATAATCTATTATGCCATCAAATTTAATGATCGCGCTTGTATCTTTATGGTATCATAATTGTTTGTCAATAGCCATCAAGCGAGTGTGTGCTCCGTCGAACGAGCCGCTCGATGATTACAATTCGTTGTTAATTAACATTCGTGGACGAGATTGCCCTCTATTACGTTTTCTTCGCCTCCCCGTTTGCCTCCAGTTACCCACGGGTCTATCTCCGTCTATTTCTACCTCTCTCGCACCCTCCGACCTCCGACTTCTTTTTTCGCCATTGCTGAACCCTCTAGGGTTCACTCCTCTCTTTTTTTCGCGGTTTCCGCCAATGGGCGGAGTTCCTCCCTGCTAGCAGGGTTGTCAACCTAGCAACCCTTCTCCCACCCCTTAAGGTCTGACCTTGCGCATCTCATCTCCCTCCGTGCTGCGGGAGGGCGAGAAGAAAAAGGAGAAACGCGACTCGACCCGAGACCCGAACCACCCCGCGGTTACCTCGAGATTTAAATCGTTCCACGCGAAATCGACTTACGAGTAATTCCTACGGCGAAATTGTGTTTCCCACGGAATATTTTCTAGTTGGACACTAGGATCGGTCACGTCGCGTTCAATTCGCGATAAAGACGCGATCCACGTTTCTGATAAACTTTAAACTTTCATCCTCGAAATCTATTGCAACTAGATATAAGATTAATAAGGAAAGAAAAGTTGACGAAGTTATAGTACGCGTTATAGTTATAAGAAGTAAAAAAAAAAAAAAAAAAAAAAAAAAATATCGAGATTGAAAGAGATAAATCTGAAATCTCTGAAATACGCATCCTTCTAACGGTGGTCGACCTTCCATTCGTTAAATCAGATATCACGAGAACCGATTTCACGGACGTGGCGCGTGAAAAAGAAGCGGAGGACGCAATGATTTCCCTTGAATCGTTCAAACCAGATTAGACGTACGTGAGACGAAAATCTGAACGATCGAAAACGAGGGTTGATTAATCCGATTCATTTCCATCAATCGTGCGACGCGTGCCACACTTTCCTTTATCTTTCTTTTATTAAACCGATATCCGGATACTTTTAATTTTCCTTTAATCGCATAAATAATGCTTTATATAAATATTTAACATCGATATAAATTTAATCGGGCAAATTTATTCAATTCAAAAATTTTCATTTCGAATTTATAGGCATTTCTTAGTCGAAATGTAAAAATTCATAACCATCACGTGAACGTAAGTCATTGGATAGGTAGAATTATAATGGGAACAGTGGCAAGAGGGTAATTAATCGGTTCAACAGTTAACATAAAACGTTACGTAAAGTCACGGTGAATTAGTAATCAATACGATTGCGGCGCTACGCAAATCCACCAAGTCGAACAAGTGATCCGATACCTTTAGTGTCAATATTTTTCTTCCAGCCACCCTTCGGAATATGTTAATGCGCGTTCTTAAACTCTTCCGCAGTTTTGTTTTCTTGCATTGTCTCTCTGCGAAGGATAAGAACAAAGAATGTGCCTAACGCATAATGAAATGACCTGACGGATAAAAAAAGAGTTTGAGGAAGAATTTCAAAAGAAATTGAATTAATTAACGGCGAAGAAAGAAGAAACGATATGGGACAGTTATCGACAATTTTTTATTTTCATTCGATAACGTTGCGTTGATACTAGACTTAATAAAATATTGTTATTTTATCGCCTTGTCGTTAATATGTTAACGCACGATGGATATTACTTTTCCGTCGCTACGATTCGATATCCGTATCGGCCGCTTAAAATCGATCATACTTCCATGATTTGTAGCGGATATTTCTCACAGAAGTCGTTACTTTTTTTCTTAACTGAGCACAGTTTGATTCCTCGAGTTCGTCATCGTTCATTAATTTTTGCGAGTAACAGTGCGTTTTTTTCCTTTTTTTTTTTTTTTTCTTTCAACCTCTATCATTTTTTCACGGTTCAGAAGAAGGAAAAATCCGTCGAACAATCGGCTGCACGATATAATTCTGCTTACATTTGCATCGAGAAAGATAACGATTTTCTCCAATCCGATTATTCGTTACGCACAATGACGCGTATTTCGACGAGTGTTCAACCCTGTCTGAGGCAAATTTATCCTCGTTAGATTCGAAACGCGGGACAATCCATCACTATGGATAAAAAACGCGCATTCCAATGACACCCAAATTACGGTACGATCAATCAAGATAAGCGAACGAACGGCATTTCTTTCTACTGTCTACGAAAAAAGAAAAGAGGAAAAATATTATAAGGGAGGAACCGTTTCTCTCGATTCGAATTGCGAGGAATCCGAAAAGAAAACCCTTCGATCTTTCGCGATATTATACGTGAAGCCAATCTGGCGCCGGCGCTTATGAGATGTTAAAAACCAATATAACTTTTTTATTGTTTACAATCGAAATATTTCCTGATAATAGAACGCGAAATGTTAATTACTCTTAAAAAATAAAATTTCTATTCTTAAAAAAAAACGCAATCGGATTTACAATGGGATTGACGAACAATCCCGTCAGTTACAAATAAAACTTCAATTTGTATCGCTAAATTTGTATATACTATACGAAATAAATGAATCCAATAAAACTATCTCTTAAAAGTTACGTTAAGAGAAATCTTAACCTCTTTCGCACGAATCTTGGTCTTATATTGAGTGAATTTCGCATAACTCGGGTAAACTCATCTCGTGAAATATGAAAAAATAATTTCTCCCAAAAGGAATTTGAATTTTTCGCAGAAATTTCCTCGAAAATCGCGTGGAAAGGAATTATGAAAAATATAATGAAAAATAGATTAAAAGTGAAATATGATCTACTTACCTATGTTACAGGCTTGGGTGACGGG
>NW_006263864.1:1560135-1563073 GCF_000469605.1 Apis dorsata | reverse complement strand
ACCACCACCAGGCCCACCTTCCACGGGCCCGTATCGGCCGAACGGTCCCGAGGGCCCCAGTGCACCCACTTTTACTGCGGTGTTATCCCAACGGCCGTTAAATCGCACTTCTCACACTTCCCCCCTTGGCTGCCAGTTTTTTTTCGTCAGCACACACTCGATATTTTGACAATTCGCTCCTCTTTTTCCCCTATATTCTATTTGCCTCGAGTTATCTCGGCGTTCGCGTTACTCTCGTTTGTATAAACCACGTTTCAGTTATCACTTTGTTGTACGGACGATTTTTTGATGTAATCTTTTCGCAGTTAGTACGGTTTTTTCTTTAATTTTCTCAACTCTCCGTCTCAATGTTTTTCTTGGTCAGATTCTATGATAGAATCACTGGTCATTTGAATTCCCAATTTTTGTATTTCGATGCCGTTTTATCACCGTTCGTGTATCTCAGCTGACCAGCCGGTACCGCCGGCACATCGTAAAACTTGGTCGCGTTAAAGTCGTTTTCCTTTGGATCTACACACTCCGCGTTGGATCATGGCGCCGATGAGACCGGTATCGCGATAGATCTTTCAGACGCGACGTGCGCGTCCGCGCGACGGACCACATTAAGAGATGTCTGCTTCTTTTACTTCTCCGCCAAAATCTCGTTACTATCTATTTTTCGCCGTACCAACAAAACTTTACCCAAATTTCTATAAACAAATTATAAGAAATCCGCACTCTTTTTCTTTCTTTTTTTTTTTTTTTTATTTATCTTTCACGAATCGAAGTAAATTGTAACGGAAAAATATAACTCGAAATGATGAAACGACTCAAGGAGAACGCGAACGAATCGAAGAAATAAAACCGGTTAAAAACGATGTGCTTTACCGAACAATACGAAATATGAAACACAACGATCCCGAGCACGCTCGCCTCGAGTTCGCCAGCCAACTGGCTGCACCTGTGACAACCGCGAGGGCCCCCCTCTACTTCGACCAGACGTCGCGCGCCTCGCTAGAACGGGCTACGCCCATTGGACACGACCACGGCGCGGGACCTTCCGTGCTCCGTTTCGATTGGTTGGCTAGGCCCCGCTCGGGCGTAGCCAACCCCGTGCGCCGGCAGACATGGCCGTGGAATGGCTGCGGATCTCTAGCGGCGGACGGGACGCTTCTGTCGTTGCTACTGCTTCTGCTGCTTCTGCCGCCGTGTTGTTGCTCGAAATAGCCTGCCGCCTGATTCTCCTCGTCTCTGACGCGCTATCGATCCCCCTTCGGCGTATACCGAAGAGAAGAGTGCCTCGCGAAATGCCACAGGTTTCAGAGAATCTTTACCACTCGCGCCCGCGAAATATTCCTCTTTTCTCCTCTCCGCCCTTCGCTTCTCACTTCTCTACCTTCTTCTTTTCCCTTTTATTTCCTTCTCTTGCTTCTTCCCATTTACCTGATCTCAGATCATGGCATCTTTCTTCTTTTTTTTTATTTGCCGCTTTCCTTTCCGCGAACGTACGTCAATCTTCTTTCTCGCTTCCTCTGTTATTCGCGCCGATAGCATACATACCTATCTGTGTACATGTATTTATGCGCCCTCTGTCCGATTCACGAGACATAACCTTATCGCGAGGCTCGTTTTGTGACGGAGGCGTATACCGAGGCAACGCATTGCTTTCTATCGATTAAGGACCTCTTTGCGCTATTGTTCGATGTTTGGTTTTAAGAATCGATATCAATAAATTTTTGTTTTATATATATCATGAAATATCGTCAATGTCGTTCTCAAGATAAACATTTTAGGCGATTAATATTTTTTTAATACGACTCAATTCTGATCCGGATTCGCGCGTGACTTTCATATTGTTTGACGAGTATTATTTGTTCACTACACAGAGAACGATTCAAAGGAATTATACATATATTTCACGGTGAATCTTTTTTTAAATATATACAATAACAATAATTATATTTTTGCATTAATTATTTTAAAAATTCTATTGAATTTTAACATACGAAAATGTCAAAAAAAAAAATAACGGTCATCCGCCACCATAATTAGCCGTAAACAAGTAGCTTCTATAAATTACATTGGACTGGTTAAACTTATTACAAGACTATAGACTACTGAAAAGCTGCCAAGATTATTATAGGGTTTCGTGAAAAATCAACCGTTCTCTGAATATGACAATTTGTAACATGATATTTGAGTAAGTAGATATTCCATTGATCATGTATTTTATTCTCTTTTTGTAAATGCACATTCTTCTAAAAATTTCCTAAAATCAAAATTCCTTTTTCTTATTCTTGCATTCTTATATCATTCTTTATCGAACGATTAAAAGTTAAAAGAATAAATTCAAAGAAACATCGATTGATAAAGTATAAAAAAGTAGTTTGAATCTGTTATATAAAATTATTCTTATTATCTAAAATTATTCTTGACAACTTTATCAATTTCAATAGCGTACATGAAACTGTTAATGATCAATACGATATTCGCGATAAAATGTTATTAGTTTTACAAATTTTATTGTTACACAATTTACACAATTACTAACTGTTGATTGTACATTATCATTGGTATCAAAATGCTTCCGTTTCGATACATTTCGTTATTCTTATGTTGTAAATTTTACGAAATAGATACATGAAATTTCACAATCCTGAAAAGCGTTGTATTTTTTTGCATGTTTTATTTGCAACTCGACTAATAATAAATCGTATTGCATTAATATAATATGCAATAAGTACATGAGGAATTAACGAAAAATTGATATCCTTTCTCAAATTAAATTCTACTTAACCTCTAAACATTTCGATTGTAACACATTTCAATAAGATTAAATATCATAAAAATTTAAGATAATAATTAGAAGATAATAATTTTATTTTAATTTTTATATGTAATTTAAATAGATATATGATTAGCTGGAAAAAAGAAAATAAAAAAACAAATGTCATAATCA
>NW_006263864.1:1549154-1559887 GCF_000469605.1 Apis dorsata | reverse complement strand
TATATATATATATATATATATATATATATATATATATATATGCTATTCATACTTAAAATCATAGTTTGAACAAAATATCTTACAAAATCACGATATTAGTTCCGCGAACAAAGAAATACGATCAGTTTTTCTTCTTGGTTGACATGGTGATTGTACTTGTGACGAAAAAAATATATGTCACAGGTATGACAGGCTATTCGTTCCTACGCAATGTCGAGCTATTGTTCTGTGGTTGGCTCGTCTGACCCGACAAGACGATAAATGGGAAAATGAACATGGCTATGAATTACGATCTTCCATGTAATTATTATTGATTTTCTAACGAGTCATTTCGGTTTATTTATCTTATGATTAATTGAAGGAATCAACATTTTATAGAAAAAATTATCAAATACTTACATTATAGATATTTTAAAAACTTTCAATGTTAATTCATTTTCGTTCTTTTTCAATTATATTTTTAATATATATTACATTACAATTTATTCTTTATTATATATGACAATAATTTGATATAATTTGAGAATAAGTAATATAATATTTGTTATTTATTTAATTCAGTCTTAAAGGACGTCTGACTATATACTTGACAACTCTACTTCGCGCATTCTAATTTTGAGCTACAATACTGACATCAGGATTATAAATGTGTATGGGAATAAATTATTAAAAATTTTTTTGTGCGATATTGAAAAGAATTATAATTATATAATTAAAATTTTAATATTGAAAAAAATTTACATATTTACATTTATTTTTTTTTTTATTGTGAACATTATTTTTAATCAGCCTGATATATAGGTATAAAGGATGAAATTATAAAAGAAAATAAAAATATTAATAACACATTTTATTTTTTTTTTTATAGCTATGTTTTTAATTTAAAATATATGTTTCAAAGCATTTTCTATATATGTATATCAAAATAAAAATATTCAACTTGTACAATAGTATAATAAAATAGATATAATTGTATTATAATTTTTGTACATATATAAGTAACATTTTTTATTTCATTTGAAAACTGAATCAATTCTCAGAAATAATATTCTCAGAATAATTTGATCTAATTATACTAATTATGATATAATTTTTGATTGGTGGTCATTTTGGATAATAACGTATCCATTTTCTGTATGTAATATTCATTATTTCTTCTACTAAGTTATCTATAGGATGTATTATAATAGGTATAGCTGCTAAACCAATTAAAGTTGGAATCCACCTATTTTTTAAATGCGTATTATTGCTTTTCTTTTGTATAAATTGCACAGCAGCACAAACTCTGTTTATTGTGTAACCAGGAATAATTACAGATGCAAATGACTGCCATAACAAAGTGTCTGTCATAGAAAGTAAAACATTTTTTGATTTTGTAGTAACAGTGTTCTGAAACAAAATGATTTATATAGTAATATTTTTATTAATATTATATATTCAATATATATAAATATTTTCTTTTACATTTAACTTACTGAATAAGTGTTAAAGCCACTGTTTATTGTATCTGCAAGAACATATCCACTGGCTACAGTATAACTAAACCATACAATTGACTGTGGAATTATAGGCCTAAAAGCTTCTCCAATTTCATTTGCATATCCTAAAAAAATAATTAATAATTAATAATATATAATATATAATATATTACATTTTTTTTTAAAATAATGTATTATTCAATTTACTTAAGAGAACAAAAATTATTTACGAATAATAAAATAGATAACTTAGTTTTTTTACCTAAATATCTAATAGGAGTATCACGATATATATTTATTTCTTTTATTTCGTTCATGATATAAATTTTATTTATAAAATTTCATAGACTTATTAAAGATAACCTACGTCAATTATTTATATCATGTTGTTAAATAATACACATAAATGACATAGAATTGATTTATATAAAAAAAAAAACAAAAATTTTGTAACTTAATGTTCTGATAAATTAAAATAAATTAAAATAAATAATAATTATAATGCAATAATTTAACAATAAAAGAGAGAAAAGATTCAAAGAATTTATGATCAAAATTTTGAACATAGGGAATTTTATTTCTTGGTAATTCTGTTAAAATATCTGCAATTAACTTACGATATTTAAAATAATAAAAAGATAAACTTTTATAAATCAATTATATATATATTTTTATTTATTTATAACAAAAAAACAAATTTATAAATAGTAAAAAAATCGTTTAAAAATTTATTTTAAAAAAAGAACTTTTTTAAATATTATATGAATCTTTGTAAAACGTAATCAGTTATGTTCTTGTTAAATAAAATTTAAATTTTATGAAAGAGAATGATAAGTATTGCATTAAATAACAAAAGTTATATAAAAATGAATTAAAATTGAAGCATATTTATTATGCGATTAAAAATTATAAAAAAATTCAAACGTTTGATATAAGGAATATCAATAGTTACATATACATAGGAAATAAAGAATGTTGAAAAAGTAAAGTATTTTAATAGTAAAATGAAATAAATAACGAGCATTATAATAGTGTATTTATAAAGAAGCATGGCGTCCAATCCTATTATTTCGTTTGTGTATAACATAACCTATCAAAGTCCTTTAAATAAAAGAAATATTATCTCAAATTTTAACGGAATAGCGTGTTTTTTCAAAAATATGACAGGACCATAATATTTGTAAGTGGAAATACTTTGTACATCATTCAAAATGATAGATTTCAATTTAATTAGGGAATATTTAAGTATGCAAATTAATGAAATAATTTGTTGGTGGTGGTTTTACATCAATGAAATTTCATGGCAGTTATTAATAGCTATTACCGCATATCTTTGCGTTTGTATTTTTCTCTATTCAATTCTGAAGAAAGTTAGCCACATAGCGTGGCAGCTTCCAGGTCCACCTGCCAGAATATTGTTAGTCACAGCACATCCTGATGATGAAGTTATGTTTTTTGGTCCATTGGTATACTGGGTTACAAAATCCAAGGCTAGTGAAATTTATCTCCTCTGTCTTAGTAATGGTATGTTTATTGATCTCTTATAAAAATATTTCAAGAATTAGAATACCTTTACATTGTTACGTTGTTTTAGGTGGTGATAAAAGAAGAAAAGAAGAGTTATGGGAATGTACAAAAATATTAGGAATTCCTGAAGATAATGTAACTATAATAATGTAAGAAATTATTTAATTTATTTAATGTACAAAATAATTTATTATTAATTATTTAAATGTACAGTTAAATATTATCCTTTTAATCTTCTATCTTAGTTCAATAAATACATGTGTAGGAGTACAGAGTTACCTGATGATCAAAATGTACAATGGCCAACAGAGATAGTGGCAGAATTTATTTTACAATATGTAGAAAGTTATAAAATCAATGCAGTTATAACATTTGATAAACATGGTATAAGCAGACATAAAAATCATATTTCTTTATACTTTGCTATAGCTGCATTATGCATAGAAAAAAAAGTACCATATTGTAAGTATTATTATTTATTGAACTATTTAATATTGATAAAATTTTAAATAATTTAAATTTGTTTCAGATTGTAAACTATATGTTTTAGAATCTGTAAATATATTTAGAAAATATGTACAACTTTTAGATTTACCAATTAGTTTATTGACTGCTTCATATTGGTATTTAATAACATATAATCAAAAAAAAATTATAAAAGTAAATATACAATAAATATAAGTTCTAAAATATGTGTTAATAAAAATATATTTATTTTGTTCATAATTATTAACATAATTTAATTATTTTTACAGAAAGGTATGATTGCACACAAATCTCAGTATGTTTGGTTTCGAAAGTTATACATGATATTTTCGCGATATACATTCATCAATACCTTTCAAGAAATGAGTGCTCTTGATCTGGAATTGGATCTCCAATTTGATGATGAATAATCCAATTAATATATATTACTGTACAAATTGTAATTAATTGTACATATTAAAAAATAATATTTGTCTATTAATATGTAATAAAACAATTACAGCATTCTCAAAGTAACTTTTAAACTATTTTTAAAAATTAAATATATATGTTCTATTAGAAAATACTTTTTATTCAATCTTACAGACATATATAAATAATTAAAAATAAAAAATGTATCTAAAAAATTATAATTATAATAAATTCATTTTTTATCATATTATATTATATTATATTATATTATATTATATGTAATTCGTGCGTCAATTTTTATTATAGTATTATTTTAATTTGTGTAAAATAAAACGCATTTTTTAATTTGATATGTACTTTTTACATATAATGTGATTCGTTTTTAATTTATTGCATGCTCAACAGAAAACATTTTGAACTTTTTATTTTCGAATAATTTGAGCAAATATGAAATTATTATAAATTAAATTTATTTTGAAAATATAATTTAAAATTTATCTCTGCAAATAATATATATTATATGTAACAATTTTTTTATTGTTTAACTCACATTAAATTTGGCACATTTAAAATTTATGCATAAAGTATAATTTGAACTATTTTTCTATTGTCTTTAACATTTTACAATAAATTTGATTTTTTTCAAACAATTATATAGAAAAAATAGATTTGTGATATAAGATAATTATTTATGCTGAAAGAAATCATAATTATTTATTACAAATTCAATTAGAAATAAGAACATAAAAAATAATAATTCTTAATTTTTCCTTCAGCATAATTAGAATTTTTTAATAGCAATATATAATATTAATAATTTCCTTATCTTATTTTAAAGAGGTACAAAAAAGTTGAATATTTTAAAAATATGCTTATAAGAATAATATTAAACACAATATAATAATTTGTGTTAATAAACAGTCTTATGAATATAATATTAAAAAAATTTGTAATATAAAGTAATATATTACTGCAAATAAAAATTTGTTTATGAATCAAGTATACAATATATATCTTTATATAGCAAATAGTTTATAAAGTATATTCTTTGTGCGTTATATTTTGCACGTTTATAGTACTATACAATTTTATTTGAAATATAATAAAATATATTTAATTAACAAATATATATGAGGAATGAAATGTTTTTATATAGTTTTTATATAATTATACGCTAATGCTAGAAGTTCAACAAATAATCAAAAGAATTAATGTTACAAAAGATGAAATATTTTGTTTTAGTCATTTAATAAATTCATAACTTTAAAAAAAATAAATGCTAAAGACAGTCGCAGAAAATGGACGGCATAAAGTGTTCCCGCAAGATCCTCGATCAGTAAACTACTATCATATTAATTAATTAGTAGAATACTGAGTATAGGTACGTAGAGAAGAATAAGATTAAATAGTCAATTTTTATAGATATTTTCAATGTTTTATAAAGGATTCATCGCGAAGATCTCGCGGGCCGTATCCTAAAATCTATCCTTAGCACGATGCGAACTCAAAGTTCCCATACCAGGTTGAGGAGAGTCTGGATCCCCTGGATCTTGCAGGTACTGAAGTTCTTGTAATTCTTGAAACTTTTCATGATCTCTAATATGTGCATAATTAGCAGATAAACACATCAAATAATGTATGAGACTTAATACAACCAACATAGCAGCTATTGTTGCCAAAACAAACATAACCACTGCTTTTTCAACAAAATCTTTACAAAATAGTTTCACTTCTTGTGGTCCACATACTTTCATATCCTCTATTCTTGTATTACTTGGGAATATAAAACCTATAAAAAAAATTTAAGTATAATTATATAAATATAATTTTTTTAAAATCTCTGATTAATTAAAAAATATATTATAAAAACTAACTATACAAATCATTAAATAAACAATAACTTACTAAATTGAGTAAAATCAATACATTGATCAAGTGATTGGACACGAGGATTGGTGCATAAACCCCAGAATATAGTGAAAATCCAAGCAATTATAACTAAGAATGCAAATATTAAAAGCCAACCTAGTTGTAATATATAAGTAATTGTCATGAACTAAAAAATATAAAACATATCATTTTTTTATAATCTTTCATACTATGATATAATATAACTAATAACAGAAATTACATACAACAGCACAAGAAATACGTCCACCAACTCTAGATCTCCAAGCTCTATATACTTTATGTCTTGTAGCTCCAGTTGCAAGACAACCAACGCATAATATCATAAAGCCTAAAGCTGCCATACTAGCACCAATTGTTGCAAAAATCAATTGAATAGCTTCTAACCATCCAAGTCGTAAATGAAATACCTTGTAATATATGATTATTAATAATTATATTAAAAAAATAATTGATATATCACAAAAAAAGTTATATTGATGATTTACCTGATCCATCATTAAAGAACCTAATGTCACACCTCTATACATTGTGCCACAAAATATACCTACTCCTAAACAACACATTATTGTTGCAATAAGAGTTGCATATGGTACTCTAGCCATACAATCATTACATATACTTCCTACAAATAATAAAAAAAATTTATTAGTGATTTAATATATGTAAATAAATATTCTTATATTAATTTATAATGTAGAAGATTACCGACTGTTTTAATCTTTATCGTTACATATAAATTTATATTAAAAAACTTACTACATGATCGATTATCAAAATAAAGCCCGTGAAGACTTTTTTCGGAAAATCTATCAACACTAATATTACTTTCAAACCGTCTACGTAATGGTAATATATCACCTATGTCTTGTTGATTTCTCATATTTAATTAAGAATTTAATATTCGACATTCATTTTAAGTCTGCCGTAAAACTATGATTGAAACGATGAATGAGTAATCTTATATATGATAGATAAGATTACGATGTGTATCTTATGTGATTATCCGGTGTATTGAATCATTACTAAGAAATATTTACTATTCGAAAAAGAAACCTTTTTTCATTTTATAACATATGTGATAAAAATATTTTGTAAATTTTTTGCTTACCCATTTTTTAGTTTTAATGTTGTTCAAGGTTAAGTTTATTTTAATAAATATTGTCTGTTGTTGATTTTGAAACTACAACTCTAGAATTCTCTCAATTAATGTCGTAATTGAATGTCATTCTATTGTATTAGTGAATAACATCCCACATACTTCTCATAATTACACATCCGCACATTATATACCACTGGTTTATAAAGACTATGAAACTAACAGACTGGTATTAAATCGTTCATTAAAATTAATCAAAATATCTTTTATTTTATATATTTAAATAATTTAAGTTAAGAAGATCAATATACTTTAAAATATTTCATACAACAATCATTAATTTTTATATTAAATATTCTTTTTCTCGGAACATCGCTTGTTTTATAGTAATTCTTTAAAAGAAACCAATATGGCGACAAAAGGTAAAAGCAAATGGAATCATTGTTTTCTTAAAATATAATAAATTATAACACAATATTTTTTTTTAGTTAATAAAATTTTATGCTGAATAAAATAATGCTATAATAAATTAAATAACTAGCATTACTAAATTAAATAGTTTTATTTTAAATTTGATGAAAAATCACATTTGAATTTAAATTTCACACACATCACATGCGCGGGCATACACACATAATAGTATAAAGATATTAAATTGTTTACATTATAGAATTTTATAAATTAAAATTAAAATATAAAAATGTAAAAAAAAAAAAAAATAAAATAAAATATAACTATTTTATTATATTCAAAAAATCCGTTATATAATTCATAATTAAAAAATATGTAGTAGATAATTGTATAAAAATTATTTTACTATTATAATTATACTACTTTAAGTAGTCCAAAAAATATTTCAATTCATTTTCTTTAAAACTAATGTAAATATCATTTTAGATTTCATGTATTTAAAAAAAAAAAAAAAAATTAAAATTAGTATTTGCACTGATTTTAAAGAAAAACTGTTTGGAATACATTCGAATCACCCTATATATTTTATACAAAATATTTTATGTCTAAATATATAGTTAAAAAATTAAAACTACCGGATATTCTTATGTTTCGGTTGAACAAGATATTCAATAACTGTTGGCAGATGACGTAATTTTTCTTTAATAATATGTGGTACTTCCACATTTTGCTGATAATGCAGATTATATCTTCTAGCAGTACCATTACTACTTTCGTAAATTATATCACCGCCATTGTTGACCTAAAAATAATAATTTTTATTAAGTCATATTCTTAATAATAATATTTTTAATAATGTAATATAAAACATTTTTATTTACAATTAAAGAAGAGCCATCTTTATAATTAATATGGATATCTCCAGAAGATAATTGTGTTGCGGTACATATATCCGGAATGGCTATTTTACAAATACTATTATTACTAGTATTTCGTACAGAATTCATTTTTCGTGACCGTGATGTTACTGTTGAAATAACGGAACTCGCATCAAAAGATGGCATCTGAAATATTAATAAATTGAAAAATATCAATATACATGTAACACATTATATGAAAATTTTATATTAATTATTTACTACGGGTGTATTATTTGTTGCATGCGAAATATTTTCTTTTCCTTGTAAACAAGGAGAATCACTTAAGGCCGAACTAGGCCTGCGTCCAATAATGATAGGAAAACACGAATGATCTGTAGCTGCTTCCAAAGATGTAAAAGTAGATTCTATCAACAAACAACGTTTATAACATTCTGAATAATGTTCATAATAATCGTCTAAATACGGTGGAAATTCACCCTCGATATAAATCGGACCATCACTTCTTTCTGTTATTTTTACAATACCATCAATACGTTCAACCTGTAATAATACAAATTTTAATTACTTTAATATTTATAATTCATTTTATTTATTTTACCTTCATTCCATTATAAAAGTGAACTTCACAATTTGGATGTGGTCCATTTTCCATAAATAAACATTTTGATCGTTGAGTATATAGAGTTATTTTTGGAGTTTTTGCTCTTACAAGTTTTATAAAACGAGAAGCGTATATATATTTTTTATGATGACGAGAAGGTAAATTTTCATATGAATAAATACTGTCTGCTCCACGAGCTGGTAATGGGAGTGGTTGATTGCCAACATCTGTTGAAGATGTTGGTTTATAAAGAATAACTCTTAAACCATCATTAGATATTCGACACACTTCACTTATTTTTTCCTAGAAAAAAGATGATTATATATAAAAGATAATTAAAATTTATATATATATTTACAAAATATAATATAATTTATATTTTATAATATTTTTTATACATACTATGCCATTTCTACGTTTAATAAATTCAACGCAAACTTCTCCGTTATCTAAAATGGTAAGAATTGTATATTTCGTCTTATGTCTAGTAGGTTGTAATCTTTCTGTAGACAGAGGTGAAATTTGTAATTTTCCTCCATTGTCGGTACTTTCAAAACAATTTTCAGTCTTTTCTTTTTTTCTATACTTATCATTTTTATGTTTGTCAATCTCTTGATTTGTATCACAATTGCTATATTGTTCATATTGAGAAAAGATTTTGCTCTGTGGCGGTAATGGTATTCCGGCTAATACGGAATTTTGTTTAGCGCGATAATCGATACTATTTGTTTTACGTGAATACATTCTTATAATAGGTTCAGATAAAGGTTCGCTTTTTGTACTAATCATAGGTCCAAAACCATTAGACATAAGACCATTAGGCATCGTTGATGTTCTTTCTTCCGATCTAGAACGTATTCTTGGTCTCTCATATGAAGATAATGTTCTTCCAACTCCTGAATCAACAATACCATCTCCTAACAATCCTTTATTCATATTCTTTTCCTATTAATATAAATATTTACAATAAACAAATGAATAACTTTCTTAATCATTTTAGTTACTTACACTGTGTAATTTATTTTTTTTTAAATTAGCTATAAATGGATGTTTCGGAATATCACGTAAACGAATTCTATCTTTTGGATTTTTTTTTAAAAGTTTATCTATTAGATCTTTAGCATTATCTGATAAATGAGCTGGCATAACATAATCAGCCATAACTACACGTGTTAAAGTACTTTTAACAGCATCTGTATCAAAAGGAGGTTTGCCAACTAATAGAGTATATAACATGCATCCTAAACTCCATACATCTGCTTCCAAACCATGAGATGATCTTGTTGCTATCTATAATGATATAAAAAATGAATTCAATAAAGTAATATGAATATATCTTTCTAAATGTTTATATATTTCTAAATCATTTAACAGACCTCAGGTGATATATAATTAGGAGTACCACACATAGTTAAATGTTTTTCATCAGGCCTTGTTAATTGAGTAGCTAGTCCAAAATCTGCTATTTTCTATCAATAAAAAAATAATTGTTTTTAATACATTCAATTCAATTATAAAATTAAAAATTTACAATTTTACTTACTACTTGCATATCTCTGGTTAAAAGCAAATTAGATAGAGACATATCTCTATGAAGTATGCGATGTGAATGTAAATATAATAATCCTTGTACTACTTGTCTAATTATATGACCAGCTAAAAATAAAAAATATTGAATAATAATAAAAACCAAAAATTTATTTATTAATACCTTGTTCTTCAGGCAATGCACGAGATCCTTGTAGCTTAAGAAAACGTTGAAGTTCTCCATTGTGACATAATTCTAGTACCAAATAAACATAGTTAGCATCTTCAAAAAAAGTATACAATTCAAGTACAGCTGGATTTTTCAATTTTGAATGAATTGCTACTTCTTGATGTACTCTATCCACCATCCCAGCAGCTTGCATTAATTTTTTGTCGATCTAAAA
>NW_006263864.1:1546824-1548842 GCF_000469605.1 Apis dorsata | reverse complement strand
ATTTATAGAATAAATATATATTCATATATATATATATATATATATATATATATTCATATATATATATATATTTAACCTAAAAAGTTATCCAAATTACCATTTTTATTGCAACTTCTATACCGTTGCGAAGACATTTTGCTCGATATACACTTGCAAAACCCCCTTTTCCAAGTAAATTTAATACTTCGTAATCCTAAAAATAAAAATTATTAATTAAATATTATATAACAAAATACTTCGGATGACAAATTTGAAAAGCTAACCTCTATCTGTTCACCGAAACCTCCCGATAGATGTGGCATTACCAGCGTCCGAGTGATAAAACTGTATAGATGTCTCAATCACCACAGTTATTAAATTGCACTTTTTTAATACATTTAATCTTTTTGACATTAAATATATTTACAAAATTTGTAAATAGAAATGACATGGCGTGTTTGCCACATATAAATTTATTATATTTTTCAGATTCAATAGATGGCGTCTTAAAAACGTATCTCAATTGTCAATTTGAAATGTTTCCAAGATGATCAATTTTATTTGTAACGGCATATATAAGACTACTACTAGATAAAGAATTTATATTATGACATATTTTAAATTATTAGTGATATCATAATATATATAAAAAGATATAATTAAAAATTTTTTTTTATTAAAAAGAACATAAATTTTTTGAACTTACCATAAATGTTTAAATTTCTTACATTATAATATTTATTTTTTTATTTTTTATTCAATCTTTATTTTTATTTAATGTAATTTTGTATTCATATTTCAAATTTTTTTTAAATTTCACCACTATCATTTAATAATGTTTCATATCAAAATTCGCATATATATTTTATAATAATATATTAGAAATACATTAAAGTTGAGAAGATGACATATATATATTTTTATTATATATTATATATATATTATTGATATTAAAAATTAAGATATTCTAAAAAAAAGCGATAAAAATTGATTATTCGTACTTCATCTGTTACGTGTTCAAAGCAAAGAAAGTTAATATTAGAAGGATAGAAATAAGATGAAATATTGAAAAACATCATTTTCAGAATGTCGCAAATGAAAAATAATAGAAAAAATAGAAAATAATAGAAGAAAAATAAAAATAAAAAAAAAAATAAGAATAGACTATCAACACCATCTTCTGAGTATCAAAAACACCTCAAAAGAAAAGGCTCAATTTTCAATTCTTATTCTATTTTATCTTTGAAGAAATATCTTAGGCATTCAAGAGATAGTAATAATTAATTTTTATTTTATCTCTATTCTTCTTCTATTTTGCTCTCTTTGTTTATGTTAGTATTCTTTCATTTATAGTACTCTATAAATAATATTAATTCCATAATTTTACTCTATACCTATTCTTCTTTCATCATTTAATCTTTTTGCTTTGTGATCACAAACCGAGAGAAATTAATTAAACATATTTTTATCATTTTCTTTTAAAATTACTTAAATATAAAAAAATATACGTACATTAATATTTATTCTATTCTATGCTAATTATGTACGTGTTGTATAACTTAAATATAGATAAATAATAAGCACTCACATTTTTTGTGAATTTAAACGTATTTTCGTTTTTCACAACTGTAATTCATTCTAAATAACTGTAATTACAAATTAATTACAAATAATATACAGCACAATTTTTACATTATGCATTTAAATTGTATTTTGTTTTAGCGAAATTGGACGAAATATTGAAATGCTGCACAATCTTTTGACATTAGAGCACATGATTATTCTCTATAATATAAATACTTTGATGTTTCTTATAATAAATATCTTACTTTTACATTTTTTATTATTAATTTCACTTTCACTGTGTAAGGAAATAATTCATACTATAATTGTACATTTATTACATTTTTCATTTATGAATTATTTGTGGCACAAAATTCGTTTACATCACGTTTTAGTTGATTGACCTATGATATAAATTACCATACATGAAAAGTATGGAGTATTTTTTTCTCATAAGGTCAGTCTTTAAAAACAAC
>NW_006263864.1:1541757-1546590 GCF_000469605.1 Apis dorsata | reverse complement strand
AAAAAAAAAAAAAAAAAAAATGACTGACAATACATTAAAGTATGGAATTATTTTGAGTATTTATAGGCATAGAATTCTGAGATCGTTGAGCCGGAGGTTGATAAATAGGTTGTGTGCTTCTTTGTTGATTACGTTTTTTATTGTAAACAGCTTTATTTCCAGGAACAACACCACTTCCGCCTCTTCGAAATTCCATACCTACTATGGAAATTATTATAAATAACTTGCATTTTCATATATTTTATATAAATAATCATAAAAAATTATAAATTTACCACTTATATGATTTTGAGTTTGCTCGTATCGCATCTGTCTATTATTGAATCGTTGATCTGTTTGTTTTTGATCCATAACATAATCTTGAACAACTTGATTCTATAATAAAATATAATTTTTAAATACTATTTTTAAAATACTAAGAACATGTGTATAAATTACATACATCGTCTGTTATAGGTAAGCAATCTACTTGAAGCACTTCTTCATAATTTTCAAATCCTTTAAATTGAACAACACATGTCCTGTCTGATACTCCAGTTACTTTCGCATTATAATACTATATTTTAGAAATATTAATCAAGATTAAACGTAAATATTATAGTACAAAGTTTTATTATAAACAATTGTATTATCTTACTCTATTATCTTCCCAATATTTAGCCAAACATTTGTCACCTACGCGCCAAACCCAAGTGCCAGTAAGAGAAACATGTGTATTTTGATTACTATTATACTGACTCCTTTGGTTGTTAGGTCCTAAAGTTCCTTTGCCACCAGAATTCTCATTTGGTTGAAATCTGTTCAGTTGGTTTTTGTAATTTTTATCAGTTGTGTTTGCAGGATAAGCTCTATGTGTTCCATCTTCTTGTGCTCGATTATGCCTACCGTAAGAAGCATCATAAATTTGTCTATTCCTGACATCAGTCTCATAGTGATTATAATTCCTGCCACTGAAATGTTTTCCTTGTTGATCTTGTGGAGCTTTATAATAATTACTATTCATAATGTTCGTTCCTTCTGTACGTATTTGTACATTAGAATTTCGAGTATCATTTAATTGAGATTTTTGATAAGTTTTATGTAAAGAATCTTGTTGTGTATAACTATGATTATCTTGATTTCTTTGAAATCTCGGTGGTCGATTTTGTTGAGAATGATTTCCTCCATTATATTGTGAGTATTGAGTTGTAGGATTATTAAAATTTGATTTTTTACTATTTTTATTTTCTTCTAGTCTTGGAGGAATTTGATATCCACGATTTCCTTTTTGAGATCTACAAAAAAAATTTTTATTTTAATACATATTATAATTATAATTGTAAAAAATTTTAGTAAGAATAAAATTTACCTTCCACTTTTCCCACTTTGTGATTCGTTATTTTTAAGTTCAATTTTTTCATAATTATTTTCTGTATTTTGAGTGTAATTATTTTGGGATAGATTGCTTGATTCCGTAGATTCAGATTGTAAAGGTAATTTATCTTCAAGAAAATCAAAAAGAGAGATTTTTCCGCTACTTGGTTTACCTTCTTCGGTTTTTTTATCGAATCGTTTATTTCGAGGTTCACGCGATTCTCGTGATTCTTTAAATGTACTGAAATAATAGAAATAAAATCGATAATCAAAAAATCACATTTAAGTCATATATTAATTTAATATTGAAATAAAAGAAAATAGATATACTTATGCTTATTATCTGCTTTCTGTAAACTTTTTAAAGCTTTATCAACATTATTTCGATTAACTTTTAAGGCATATTCTGCTTGATCTATAGAAAAGCCTTGATCTACAATTTTTTGTACACTATGATCTAAGAGCTGTAAAATAATTATGTTAGAATAAAATTCTTTTAAATTTAAATAATATAATAGATAATTAATAGAATAGATACTTGTTTATTTCCTCCTCCAAAAACTTTTTTACTGCCTTGTTTAGAAGCTTCTGCTATAGCATCTTTACGTTGAGCTTCAAATTCAGCATTCTCTTTACTAGATTTTTCTTTTTCTGCTAAAGCTTTAAAATTTTTGTCTTGTTCAGAGACTTTTATAATTTTTTTTCCAAATGGTATCCATGGTGGTGGACCACCTTCTTCTGCAGACCTCATTCTTATATGTAATGCTAATTTCTATTACAAAGAATATGTTTCTTAGTCCTATACATACTAGAATGAAATGATATACATACTTTGTTCAATTCCCATTTTTCTACAAGATTTGTTACTTTTCCTCCAAGTACTTGTGTTATATTTGAAGGTCTTAATAAAATAATTCCATGAGAAATTGGTAGATTTCCGCAACCAATTAATATTTTTGTACCAGGAGGTGTATTTAAACTATAAATATATAAATTCATAATATAAATTGCTTATGAAAACTGGAATATAGGGATAATTATTATTTATATGTAATTAGTCAAATTTTGAGATACCTTAAAAATGAAATATGTTCAATTTCTATAGCTTGAAAATTATTTTTACCATCTGTTAAAAAGAATTTTAATAAACGTGGAGCTGCACGAGACTCTTCATTATTTTTAGGAGCAGCTACATTACGTATTTTTTGTATTTGTAATACAATATTACCCTGAATTATATCTCCTTGACCACTACCAACCTCTCTTAAATCAAGCTATATAAATAAAAAAAATTAAAATATAAAAATATCATTTTTCTTTTAAAGAAAAAATTATAAAATGCTAATCTTACATCCAATAATCGTTTAATAATTTTTTGTATGTCAATAACACTTCCAGAATCACTTGCACTATTGTAACCATGATCTGTAATATACCTAATTCAAACATTTATAAATATTTATATGTTCAAATTTAAAATAATATTTGTTTTTAAAAGACATTTATAAGTGTGACGAAATACATCGGTTTGTATACGCACCACCCCTTATCTTTTAATTTTTCCATAATATGCAACGTCATTTTGTTCTCGAACGAGATTTTTCAGAATGACCGTTCTGATTTAGCAACCTTTTTGGATAAAATTTTATGCACGTTACATGCGTACATTCAAGTTGTACATAAACATGTGTCAGCTGACGTGTAAACCAATAGAAAATAGATCATAAAAGTATCAACAATTTCAAAATCGAAATCAGCTGTTTTTATAGATATTTAAAATCGTTTATTATGCGCTACAATGTCACTTTGCCTGTCCAAATAACGAACAAAAGGAACCGCGCCTATTAAACCTTGAATTCTTTGCCACCATCTTGACGATTTGGTGTACTGTGATTTTAAGATCGATATATCGCTACTGTGTATGTAATAGACTAGATATCGATATATCGTTCATTATTTGAATACAATAATATTACAAGTATATTTTAAAAAAATAAATTATTTTGTAACATTTTATTTTATTAGATACGATATTTTATTACATTCTTAAATCCTTAATATGTATCAAAGGATTGTGAATATTCGTTTACTTATATTTTATTTATAGATTGATAAATAAGAGTAATACATTAATTTTATTTATTTATCTATAAAAAATATCAAACACTAAAATAATTTATAGGTTTTAAATCGCAATATAATAGTATATTATGGGATAAAATAATTAATTTTTATATCATAAAATAATTATATTTAAATAGAATAGAATGAAAATATTATAACATTTGTATATATAAAAATCTTAAAAGAAATTTATTAAAAGAAGTCAAGTATTAAGATAAATATATAATATTGGTTAATGTATCATTATTTACAAAAATTACATATGAATTATATAGAATTATGTAGAATATAAATATAAAAAAAAATAGATTCAACCATATATTTAATTTAGTGATATAAACTTTAAATAATCTAATAAATAATTTAATATATTAGATTTATTTTCTATTATATTATATTATATTATATTATATATTTATTCTATTATATTATATATTTATATTATATATTATATTTTTATATTATATATATTATTTCTATTATATTATATATTTTCTATTAATGTATATTAAATATTATTATAATGTATTATATTGTATATATTATAATGTATTATAATGTATATTAAATATTATATTGTAATATTAAATAATAATCAATAATCTAAATATTTATTCAAAATTTTATTTTATTTTATATAAGTTTGTAAAATATGTTATGTGATTTGTAAATAATGACTAGTGAATTTTATTACTTATTAAGTTTATTATCACTTATAACCCTTATGGTAGCAAAAAATAAGAAAGATCTCAACTGCTGATCGGTTCAATTTGAGTTGATGATTATTACTCGGGTGGAGCCATCGTTTGAACAAACGATGAAATTAGATCAGGCAAGAACTAACTTTGGAGATGACAAAATGCTATAGATGAAGAATATGTCCTACCCATATTGCCAATATACCAATAATTTTGCAAGAATAGGATCTTTACAACCATAATTGTCATAAATTATTCATTCAATTTTTTTATAACAAATATTGACTAAAGATAAATTATTCTTTATAAGTTTTATTTAAACTTAAATCATTCTAAATCATTCCATTTTTTTAGATTTTTAAATCCATCAAAAATGTAACGATTATATATAAAAATATTCTTTTAAAAATATTTTATATTTTAATTATATTGCACAAACACGAAAAATATTATTTTTGCATTATTAAATTATGTTTATCAAGTAAAAAATAATTAGAATGCTAAAATGCATAAAACTAAATATAAATATAATTTTTTGCGAAATGAATTTATCATTAGTAATCTTTGTAATATATCAAATTAATTATTCGTATTACTTAAAATTCCAAATATAAGTCATTATTTGCTATGTTATATTCTATACTAATTGGTATATTTC
>NW_006263864.1:1536649-1541499 GCF_000469605.1 Apis dorsata | reverse complement strand
TATATATATATATATATATATATATATTTCATTATCACGAAAAAAGATATAAATATTCATTCAGAATTCTAATAGATTATAATAGACGATTCATAATATTATTCAGAAATTTCATATACATAATGACCTTTCTTCTATTAAAGGAGAAGAATTCATTAATTAAATCTAATAATTCTAAGAATTCAATCGTTATATTGTGTTATTCGATCGTGTATCGTGCATTCATGTTTATTTGTTTGTTGTATCAACTTAGGAATGATACATGACTATCAAATAAGTTTAAATAAATTGGACCTAGATTACATTGACATATATGGTAATAATTATACATACTAATAACTGATGACACAAAAATTTATTGAATCTTGTTTCTTGTGATTAATACAGGTTTCTGTAAATATACATATATATATAATGTGTGTGTGTGTGTGTGTGTGTAGCATTCCGACATCATACTCCATCTGGCACGATGTGATATAAAAATATAAGATCTATCTCATTGCATATACATATATCTGCTACGCAACGGTCAAAGACGTAGTCGTACCCTACTTTCGGTAGCTCTGCCCCTCTCTTTGAAGCATGGATTCTCCGAGCATCGAATCGCACGATACACGCAGCATATATAGAGACAAGGATTTGCGTTGAGTATGTACAGGTATGACACAAGGACACTATAAACGATAGCTCTTGGTAGAAAAGAGAGATTTAAGTAACATAGAAGAGGAATGAAATAAGAAAAGAGAGAAAGAGAGCAAGAAGAAGAGAGAAACGAAGAAAGAAATAATATGAAAGAGAGAGGGAAATAATCAGGGAGACTGAGCAACACGGTGAAGGAGAGAGAAAGAGAGGGAGAAATAGAAGGGAGCAAGAGAGAAGTCTTGTCGGTTTTACCATTTCAGTTTCACTCAGACCCGGCCTGAAATCGCGCGTGTCCACGCCGATACTCGAGCCGTAACTTCGTGCCTGAACTAAAAGCGATAATTATCCACGTTATCGTGTGATTATTATTAGTAAATTATTTAAGAAAATTGTGAAACTAATGATTTTTGCATTTTACTGTTGTCAAAATAATATTATTTGATCGTGCTACGTGAAACGGTGTCACGTTTCATTGGTGAAAGAAATTGTTTATCTTTCGTTTGCTGCAAATATCGGTGACAACGAAGGAAAAAGACTAACATACGGTAAAATCAAGTGAGTAACGTTTTTTGATTATCTTTCCCAATGTTAATTGTCAATTATGATCAATTATATGATATATATGATTTTAAGTTCTACCGAAATAAAATTGTATTTGATTGTCAATCTTATTTTTAGTTATGAACAATCAATTATTGTTTGTGATATTTTTCTTAATTTCAATCACAATATCCATTTAATTATTTGTCATAAATTTATTTTATCACAGCTTTTATTTTATGATGAAAAATAAAGTATAGTAATTACAATGTTTCATATAAATGATAAATGTGAATCTATCAGAAAATTTAATTTCATCTTATCTAGTCAGTTGATGGTAATATTCAGATTAATTCATATTCACAAACACGAATTCTAAAAAATTATAGTGATGTTGCAAGTAGTGATAGTTTGAATTATGATTGTGATTGCGTTTCGCCATATCGCACGAGCAATTTCGATTTCGAATGATCGATCATATGAACGATGTTTTCTCGCAATGACGCATGCGCAGTACATACGTTTACAAATTTATACGATAATAATCATAGTAAAATAATTACATTACATGATTATATTAATTGAAATACATTAGTATTATATATTAAATAAATTCATCTCAAATCAATTATGACAGTCAGGAATTTTCCAGTATCCATATTGTTAAAAAGCATGGCATTGTTGCGATCCTTTGCTTTATGCGTCGTTGCAAGGTAAGTCAAGGAAAGAGCGCGTAATTGTAGACGCGAGAGCATCGTAAATGCGAGTTCTGCTTATCGTAGAAATACTCTGTAGACTGTGTAAAACCTGTTGACCTCGGTTACAATATAACTTTCGACCAACTGATCGAAAGGAAGCCTTCCTTTAATTTTTTTTCGATCCTATTAACTTTTTTTTCAGGTTAGATAGTGTATGTGTTGTGACGTATTGTGATGTATTTCGATATCGCGTGTAACTATTCGATTCTGTATAATATGTATACAAATCTGATTTAATCTTTATTGGCAATGTGCCAAATCTTTGAACGCTGATTCATTTCTTAGTAAATAACTAACCGAAAGCTACAAATTAATTCGTAATATTGTGACGCATGAATTCAATATAGGAAACACATTTTTAATTGTTGATTTAATCTTCGGTTTTATTCGCTAAAATACGCTCAACGTTTTACCAACATTTTACATTCTTAAGATTCTTCATTGTCGCTTCATGTTTTCCACATAAATCAATTTTTGTTTGTTTCGCCACTATTTCCGAAGAAAAATGATTCATGATAAATAACGACTCCAGAGTGAAACGCATTGCTGATCACTTAACATAATAGTTTTAATAGATTAAAATTTCGCACGATTCCTCGATTAAAATTTAAAAAAAAAAAAAAACTAATTACAATGTGAAGAGGATGTTTTAACTATTACCATGAAATTATTAGTAATTATTTTACATCAATTATTAGAATAAAAAAATTTTTTATTTCTTCTATTATATTTAAATAATTAGCATCGATTTATACATTGTTATATCATAAAAAAAAACATCCTATTTTTTGATGACGAGGGCGACGAGACTCGGACGAAATGTGATCAATACGCATTGAAGTCGTTCAAACGGTTGCAATTACGACGCGGAAAGGAAACTACACATCGTCCTAATTAAGTTAGTATCGCCCGGTTACTCGTCCAGGATGAGGAAGGAAGCATTTCGATGACGTCATATACTCTTTAGTTGCTTTAGGTATTATTTTTATGTTTTATATTGCTCGTGGATTACTTAATGCGAAGGGAGACGGCACTTTCTCTTTCGGATAACGTGTCTTTGAGGCAGTATGTCGATGCGTGACCGAGCCTACTACTCTCGAGAAGTAGTAGCTTTATAGCTTGTTGCAAAACCGGTGTTGTCCTTCCAGCTCACGATATCGTAGCACTACATGGTATCGTTACATAACACTTACGCGTTTAAGTTGATTCTTAATTGTTGTTCATCGAATTACGTCCTGTTGTGTCAAGTTCAAGTAAATTATTGTCGTGATTGATCATGGATTATTGGATCTAAACTATAAAAGAAACACGAAGTTAAAATTTTAAAAAAGTTACAGATCAAATTACATGACATATTACGAAGTAAAACAAAATAGGTTTGCCCATGATGACTGGTAAAATATAAAATCTATAAAAAATATCGATAAATGCGAGCTTAATTATATATGTATAATATACACGCGATATATACACGTGATTTTTTTTCATGATGATAAACATGTATTAAGATGTAAGTTTAATTAAGTAAACAAGCGTGTACTTAATTAATTACCAATTAATAGTACGAAAATGTAATATAACGTAATTTCCATGTTTCAAGATTCACTTTTATTATCTTCAATGAACAATGATTGAAACACCATTGACAATTGTCAAAGCTTTCGTGCGATTCTATCAGGACAATTTCTTGAATCGAGTTTTGAAAAGAATATTATTTGTTGATCCTCTGAATAATCTTCTTTCGTATAATATCAGAATGAATAGCTTCTATGATGAATGATATAGGTACCAGCATTCTCAACCAGTATTAGCTATTACATCATCATTATAAAATGCGCGGTATTTGACTGTAATAGCCGATGGAAATAACTAATTAAAAATTGAGAGGAAAAAAAAAAAACAAGAAAAATAATACAATTTCATAATGGATAAAATGAATAAAATACTTTAAAAGCACCAACATCATTGTTTCCTTGAAACACGATAAGAATCGCTATAAAGAATATATGTAATTAGTGAAAATTTAAATATTCCTGCTCACGCACGTGCCCAGGAAGATGTGGATTTACGTGTAAATAACGTTCTTCTTTTTCCTTACATCGCCTTTGATATTGTTCGAGTTTTCTTCATTTAGGTCAAATCCGTTGAAAGAAATTGCGCGAGATTACGTGTGATAATTGAATAATTCTCGTGATCAGCTAAGAATTCACTTCCTCAAGATTCAAGATTGCGTGCCTTTGAAATGCCACGATAAAAATCATAAGCAGAAAAAAAAAAAATATCACAGGGGATATAATGAGAATTTGAAAGATTAATCCTATCTTAACGATTCTATCTTAAGTGCTTATCACGAGTATATTAAATTCCCTCCTCCCCTCTCTATCTTTCTCTCTTTAATGCATTTTCGAGTATATAAAGCAGAATTTAAATTAGCTTCGTATAATTTCCATATCGATATACACGATAAAGAATAATACAATATTAATCACCGATTTGAAATGACCTATTTCTCTTGGCCTCAAGAGAAGTTACCGATATACCCTCATCTGAACGAAGGTCATCATTCATAGCGGTTAGCAGGTGCGAAGAGAACTCGACCGATATTCCATCGTCGAGACTTTTCCGAAAGGTTGAAACATTGAGGAGAGCTCAATGCTCACGACATACAAAATCGATCGTGTGATCTCTTACGTCACGTGAAATAAATTCATGAGTTAGTTATGAGAATAATGGCGGGCGTGATATAGTACTATGTTATCATATAGTACTATATGATTTCCTTAACAATAGAAGGGAATATTAGTCATCGTATCAACGTATGATCTTGAAAAACATGACGCATTTAACTGTGGGGGAGGAATTTGCGCGGTTTATTTAGAAATTAGCTGTATCTAGATTATTTTTTCTGAA
>NW_006263864.1:1530500-1536329 GCF_000469605.1 Apis dorsata | reverse complement strand
TTTTTTTTTTTTCGTTTTGAAATTTGAAATTACGTATTACATACGATACGAGCAAATATTTCGTTATAATATGTTGAAACAAAAATATTTAAAAATCAGTTATATTAAGATTTGCTGAAAAAATCATAATATGTAGCAAA
The DNA here is from genome assembly GCF_000469605.1 of Apis dorsata. Taxonomy (NCBI): domain Eukaryota; kingdom Metazoa; phylum Arthropoda; class Insecta; order Hymenoptera; family Apidae; genus Apis; species Apis dorsata. Next base: position 1,536,189 of record NW_006263864.1, on the reverse strand, counting down.
TATGTCTTCGAAATGTTAGATTATATCGATTTCGAATACAATTTTACCTTTACACATACTTTTCAAGTATACATAGTGGCATAATTACGGTCAATGACAAAAATGTGGGTCGACGGAAGGGAAAAATTGAGGACGAGTTTTATGAAATTATAAAAAATATTTCTAAGATACTGCCGTGACATCAGTGCGGAAATAATTACTAAATCGACTAGGCAACGTCTGATTAGACGTCTTCGAGAATTATAATGACTAAGATTACGCGATTGTTCCTTATACAGATATAGAATCACTGTTGCACTTGCAAAATAACATTCCGAGGCTTTCCAAGTATCACCACCTTGATGAATGCTTTGCATATTTTCAAAACGTTTATCTAATCATTGGTTCACAGTGTCAAATGTATAGTTTTGCAATTACATCCCAAACGGATCGTATTCGAAATTACACGTAAATTAGTCGATAAAAGTAATTTACACGTCGATAATTTACGATTTCTACGTCTCTTCTTCGTGTTTATTTTAAAACTTTACATTCACAGTTTTTAAATTGAGTTTTTAAATTGATATTTATTTATTTATTTTTTTTGATCGATTGCAGAATCGAAAAATAAGGAAAAATGGGATACGGCACAGAAATGGATGGCTGCGGTCGTTGTATGAAATATTCCTTGTTTTTTATGAACTTGGTAATTTTCGTAAGTATTTGAAATAATTAAATTATGGTTAAAAAATCTTTCTAATTAGAGATGATAATAATATGCAAATAACTTTTTAGATCGGTGGAGTGGCGATAATTGGATTAGCAACGTGGGCTCTGTTGGACAAAGTACCATGGATAGGCGAACTAGTAGGAAACGATTTGTTAACAGGTGCTATTTACGTTCTATTGGTCGCTGGGATCATCGTTGCTCTAACATCGTTCTTCGGTTGCTTAGGTGCATCTCGAGAAGTTAAATGCATGCTTCTCACGGTAAATTTGATTATGCCATGCTCCTACGCTTTTAACAAACAAAACTTTATTGATTGAATTATGTAATCAAAAAAATTGATTTTAGTACTTTATCATCGTGTTCCTTCTGTTCGTAACCATATTAATTGGCGGAGTACTCGCGTACGTGTTCCGTGAAAAACTAATGAACACGCTTGAGAGGGAAATGTCGAGTTCGATGAGACTTTACGATAGTCGTAAAGCAGTTAGAGAGGCCTGGGACATGACACAGTCGAAGGTAAGCTCGAGATAAGAAATACTCTTGACTCGCGACAAATTTTGAGTATCATGAAAGACATTTATCTGATTTTAGACTAATATATCTTTTCCTTTGCTCTCATAATTTTATAGCTCCATTGCTGTGGTGTAAATGGTTGGAGAGATTGGGGACTCACTATACCGCAGAGTTGCTGTCGCGAGATTCAACCTGGACAGGTAAAGATTAATTTTCTTAACGAGCTCGTTCTCGGAGTCGTCGGCGAATCCGTGCATATGTAATTGCAGTAATTAGTGATTTACGTGGGATACTCATCGCACACGAGCCATCGTTATACGAGTCTAGCGTTATTACCTTGATGAGATTCAATGATATTTCAAGAATCGAGGAAGAAAAAAAATGAATCTGTCTGGCGCTCGAATATAATTGCTTTCAATTTGCGTCTATTTGCATAATTCATGAGCGAATGGTTTACAAACAACGGTGTTCACGCTCTTTGTCGCGTAAATCATGTATTCTTCACTAAAAAAAAAAGAGGGGGAAATCAGAGAAAAACAATTTTTTATCTTCATTTTTATTTAAATCATATTCGAAAAACAATGGAGAATACCAACAGTCGATTCGGTAGATACCTACCATTGTATCGACCAACGATAAAAATTCATCGACTTCGAATCTCAATACCTTATATTTGCAATTCGAAATGGATCGTTAGGAAAGCCCGATTCAAACGATTCTCCACGGAATTTCGAAACATCGGCCACGACCTATCGATTATATTCAGAAATGCAATAACCATTCCGTGGTAATCTGTTAATCGGACCTCGAGTCTGCAGCTTTGCCTCTCACGCTTTCACATCGATTTCGATCGACTTTCTCAAACCGAATTGTTTCTCATGGTGACCCGATCGATCTTATGTTACAGCGATTCAACTGCAACGCTGGACCAGACACAGTGAACCCCTCGAATGCCTATCTCGTCGGTTGCATCAATGGAACACAGATTTACTTGCAAAAGCATGCGACAATCATGGGTGGCGCTGGTATTGCAGTCGCGTGTTTGATGGTAAGAGTTTCGCCGTTTTCATTTGCATTTTAATGCAATTGACGCAAGTGAAAATCCATTAACAAATGCGTTTCCATTCAGTTCTGCCAATTCGCGAAGAGAAACGCTTTTCCTTTCTTCTTACTTTCGAATGTTGCGATAATTATGATTATGAACGTAACATCGATTTAATTACATTGTTCTAATACACCCATCCTTTTCATTTTACATCTTTCTTGGTAAAAATTAGATATATGGTTATTTTTTTTTTTATAATTTCTAATATTATTTTTAATGTTTCTTCATAGTTTTTCGGCATGATTTTCTCGTGCATTCTCTTCAAGTTGATAGAATGACAAGAGAGTAGTGTGCTTTAAAAGACAACTTCATTCTTCGTGTCTAAACTAACGAAGAGGAAGAAGTGGATGTCAGCCGTCCTCGAGCAACTCATGAATTCATAATCAATGTCATCGTCATTGAGTGCATCTAAGCTGAAGTAAGCTGAGAATCAAAATGCATCTTCACGCGCATCTTTCCAATGTACAGTTCTCATTTTTTCTTCTTTTCTTCTTTTTTTTCTTCTTTTGTTACATTTAGTATTACACTCGATGTACCTTTATTTCCAATTTTGTAAATTTTTAAGAATAATGCGTTGAGTATTTCGGTATATTTAATACATAGTGTATTGTATGGTATATATATATATATAATTTATATGGTAATACACTATGTACCTTATACGCGTAATAAATATAAAATCTATATACAAATCTTCGTATGAGTTTATATTTCGATTATTTCATTGTTACTTTTAAAGGAAATTGTGAATTATTTTGTTGATTTGTAAATCGATCGATGATTGTGACACACTGGTACTTTCATTGGAATAACAAGAAATTCGATGAATTTCGCGTCGGATAATCGCGTGTCTTTCCTGGACGGATATTCAATCGTGTTTTTAAATTCGATTAGAGGAACGTGCATGCGTCAGAATGTTTCCTCCTTGGAAATCCTATTCAAACGTCCCCTTTCGCATTCCCCATATCCTGTCTATCCAATAGCACGCACGAAATGGTTTATGGGGATTTGTCACCAACTTCTGGTTGGTCGAACGAATGTCGAAAGAAAATAAATACACTTAAAAGTCAAAATGGATTTTTAAATATCTTTAAAATAAAGCAATTTTATCTCTTCGTGCCAAAACACTTTATTCTTACCAATTCAAGTTAATTTAAATAATTTGAAAGAAAAGAAAACCTTTGTTAAAGATAAGATCAATTTGCGAATTTTCATCAAAATATAAAAACACGATGAGCCAATTCGAGCCGTAGGAGAGCGATGCAAGGTATGCGTCGATATTTCAGACGGTCATTCGACGTAAAACGGAGACAAGAAATTTTTGTCCAACACGTTTCGATATTTCTCCCCTTTCAAAGAACGTATAATTTTTTCTCGATAATTTAAATCGAGTTGCAATACACGAAAATCGAATAAGTATCTCGATGAGTTTGTTCAAATCGAGGAGTCGAGTGACAGTAGTATACGCACAAGACTTGCAAAATAGAATTAAAATGGTAAACTAAACGGCTCGTCCAACGATTGTCCGGACGCTCTAATCGAAGTTTAACGTTTGAAAGTCTGCGTGTTCAATAACGGCTGCCTTCCGCTATACGTTTGCCCACAGCTTATTCACCCCTTTATTGTCAGGCTGCAAGCCTCCTTGCATTAAAGCACGACGGGTTCCCGTAATCCAGGCGTCTCGCCAAAATAAACCTTCGTCGCATTCTATCAGCCTTGCTTTTTATCTTCCGTTTAATTATCGAACGACGGTACAGTCTACGACAAAAGAGGTCCGCGATGAAAATACACACGATTTATGAAAATACGTATCGTATCCAGGCATTTTTCGACGTTTCTATATTTTATCCGCCAACCGATTTTACTCGGCGAAGAAATATCCATTGCGTTTTAAAATATTCACCAGAGCACGTGTGCGGATAGTTTCTGCCAAATTTCCCATGGCCCCAGGGCAAACCGTACAGACGGAGGAAAAATTTTCACGGATTGGAGACAAGGTACAATCCAATCGAAAATTTCTTCTACGGTTTCAATGTCTATCAAGAATCATCCATCATTCGATCAAATTTCCATTATTTACTGTCCAATTGTCCGTTTCTATATATATCTCGCGATTCTAATTATTCGTAATAAAATTTTCCACTTGTGTATATCATCGTACTTACTCGTCGTCACGTCCTTCCTTCCCTTTAGGTTTACTCACCCGGCCAGTGTGTGCGTCACCCTACGCCGAGGCGTGACTGGCTGCCATTCCGAAGGCGTTCCAACGACCCGTATGTGCGTCCCGTATACTTTTCCATTTAACCATCCTCCTTATTTTATACCTCCTCTCACTTCCTACGTATCTTTCCAATCTGTTGCATCGATTGGACACGTTGTGGTCAACAGATAAATTATTTTTTTCCTTCTTGTTTTTTTTACGAGAAAGAAAAAGGAATATCCTTTCTCGAATATCGTTTACCCTCCAACTAGGGTAAACCCCTGGTAGCTAATGACTCATCGCCCAAAATCGAACAAACGAAAGAACCTGGAGCTATCCAGATTCATACCTTCCCCTCTCCTTCCACATATATTCAACCGTAGATTGAAACTTCTTCCGCGCGATTACTGGCGCGAACAATTCGCGTGCAATCTTCAGAATCGCCCGCTTAACCGCACCTCCAAAAATCCAAAAAGAAAAGAAAAAAAAGGAAAAGAAGCTCCCCGTCAGTTCCTCGGTTCGTTTCTTCTTTTCTATCCCTAATTCAAACTCGACTCTCACCAACCGATTTTCCATCCTCGCGTTATTCCATCGGCCCTCGAGCTAGGTGCTCGTCGCGGGCCACACACGGCGCGATAAGTTTTCACGCCGTTTTGCCATTCTGGATACGCATTCTGGAAAATGCTGTAACCGTGTAAGCGTGTCGTAATCCCACGCGCGCGTGCGTGCACATCACACGTACGTTCGTAACCCGTTCCCCGCGCCGAATAACCCATGTGTACGAGTCATTCTCGCGCGTTCACCACAAAGGGTCCTCGGACAATGACGAATGAAAGGCAACGCACTACTATAATACTCACTCGTCCTCGTGCTCCTGCGAACGGTAGCAACGCGCGTGTGTGCGTGTGCGCCGCGTGCACACTTCCCTCCATTCTTTTCTCGCGTTTCTCGCGCCTTGTCCCACGTCGGGACAATTGAAAATCGTCCACGACTCGAGGAGAACGATTGGAATCGGTTAACTAATGCGGCTCGTCTGCGCCTCCCGATCTATGCCAACGTTCGTTGCGAAAAGCGCGAGAATAAGTCTTTTCCCTCCTCAAGTGGTGAATCGAATCGTATTCGCCACTTTTCAACGGGCCACGGTAAAGTTTGCGAAGTTTTA
>NW_006263864.1:1493440-1530278 GCF_000469605.1 Apis dorsata | reverse complement strand
TTTTTTTTTTTCTTTATGGAAACAGGAACGTTGAAAGATTTTCAACGATATAATCGAATCGAATAGGAAAGAAACGTTATTTAGAAAATAAAAAATGGAGGAACCTTGATTTTATATATCGGACAGGTTCCGAAATCGATTCGAAACACGTTTGATTGATTCGACGCGGCTATCTTTGCATGTCTGAGTGGGTTAAAAATTGGATTTCCTGCAGCGTGTTCCCTCGTTTCTTTTTCGTTCCTCCTTTTTCTCTTTATTGACATACTTTCCGGCCTGCTGACNCGTGGTGGTCCCTCGTCGGGAGACGAGACGAGAACGAGGGAAAATAAAAAGAAAAAAAAAAAAGAGAAAAAATGAAAGAAAAAGAGGAGCATCGGGTGTGGATGCGAGCAGTGACTCTACAGCGGCACTCGCGGTAGACGAGAGATATCTCTACGTATTGATTTCGTCTCGAGCATTAAATCCGGAATAGAGCGGAACCGGGGGAGTCGTCCAGGTGAAACCGAGAACTCCGGTGCCACTTGAACGCTGAGGCGCTCTTCGCTTGCAAATTAAATTGTACTCGAACTCGGGAAGGCAGAGCTGCGAGTAGGCCAATGCAATTGGCCCGATACCAACCGAACTATTATGCAGGATAACGTCGTCGCGCAACCATTGTATACTCGACGAGACTGTTTTTGCTTATTAAACTAACAACACCGAATCGAGCCATTACGACAGCTCAACTTGTTGCAACGAATAAAATTGGCGTCACTCTACGAGTGAACTTAACACTTCGATTAAGAGCTTGTATCCCAAGTTACAACGACTCCAGCTTAGAACTTCCTGCCTCTTTCCATTGGAAACGCTTACACGCAGGTCAAGTATTACGTATTTGACGATCATTCGACGTATATTTATGAGTTTTTCACGAAAACAAATACGAAATCGATGTTATTACTCGAAATACCATAAGAGGAGAATTCAAAGTGCATTTAACCGACACGAGAAGTGGTTAATTCATCGGTGGTGAGCGCGAAACGGGCTCGGACACGCTTTATTCGGCATGCCAATTAATCAGCCGGGCCACGAGGGACGTTTTTGTTGCGTGTGTACTCTTGGCAAATATTTGCGTTTCACCGTTACTCATCGCAAAAAAATAGAAGCGGCGTTAATTCAGTCGGCCGAAACCATTCGCGACGCTGGATCCGCGGCGATCCAATATAGCGATGCATTCTTCGTTCCGAGGCTGGAAATCTCGTGGACTGGAAAGTGGAGCAGCGGAACGAGGCGGCGCGCGCGAGTCCTGAACACCTCCTCCTCCTCCTTCTTCTTCTGTTGGGGTCGCGCAAGGGAGTAACCTAAACTGAAGAAACGAGCGAAACGAGGATGAGAGGGGAGGAGGAGAAGATGGAATTAGGAATAGGAAGGGAAAGGTAACGACGAAAAGAATTCGAAAGGAGAAGTTGGTTGGCGTCTGTGTGTTCGCTTCGACTTCTTCCCTATGCGAGAGATGATGAAAAGGGCCGTTGAAAAGGGTCGCCTGATGAATGGAGCTAGAACACGCACGTGGTATGTTACGGTAGATCTAGAAGGATTACACGGACAACGAGCGAAGAAGAACGGATGGAAGGAGAATATGTTGCGGTGTGTTTTAATTTCGTCGAGATTAGGCGAGTGTTTTTGGAGGTAAGAGGTAANNNNTGGGTAGGTCGGTTGGTTTGGGAAGATGATGAAGGAGGAAAGAAGCGTAGAAAGGAGGCTGGGTGCATTAAGAAGCTGCATTTTAAGCTTTCTTCCTCGTTGTAGACGATCCGTTGAAGCAAGAAACGTTGCATAAAACTTTCTTGTTATTGTTCCGATTCCAGCAAGATTTTTACGCTCTATTCAATACCGTAGATATATTCTACCTTTACGGAGGATTTACATTGTCTCGAAGGGAAAAATACGCGTTCTTTTTTTTTTTTAACTCAAGATTTACTACTACTCGATTCGATCTTGGATAAATACACGACGAACGGAGGAGATTCGCGTAGGCCTCGAGAGATCCATTTATCGATCTTCGACGATCGCGTGTTCACGGATTGTTGGCTTGATGCACGAGGGTAAACTCAGCTCTCGGGATGAAAAAAGGCAAAGGAAAAGGGCGGATCGTTTTATAAGTGATTACAAGATCGGCGATAGGTAGGAAGGGCGGGCGGAGGAAAATGTATTTGCGTGGTTTCGCTATCCCGATGCTGCAACCGTCCAACAAGAAAGTTCGCGCCCACAAGAAAGTTATTAAAGTTCAACGCACGTGCTTAGTCTTCGAAAAAGGGAACATCGTGATCGTTTCGATAAAACGAGCTGCCCTCGTAACTTTTTCGAACCGAACATCCGCATAGATCGTTAAAGATCTATCCGTTAAAGAGATCGAAATTAGAATAACTCGACGTGTCAACAATTTTCAATTCGAACGCAATTCGAAACGTACAAAGATGTACAATTACATACAATTTGAAGAAATGAATGAAACAGTTGGGCGGAGAACTCCCCCGTTCGAAACGTAGCACGAAAAGGGTCACGCGTGTCTATATAGTTGGAAACTGTCCGGCCATCATGTGAACAGAACCTTAGGTTCCGCGGCATCGACACCTGGTTGTGAACGCGCCACCAGCCAGAGCCCGGCAGACGGTCTGTTCCGTCAATCCCCACCACCGGCACAGCTACCGGGCTCCTCCGCTGCGCCACCACCACCACCACCATCGGCCACTACCATGGAAACCGACGAATGCGCATTCTGACTTCAGTTCAGCCGACGGTTTCAACCTGCCAGGTCGTGCAGGTGTTGGCAAAACGGTTGTTGCCATCCACGGACCGATTTCATCCGCGGATATTCCCTGCGGGGAAACGAGTTCGCGGAATAAGTTAGACGGAGGATTCGTGGATAGAACTCGAGGATCGACGAGGATCGTCTATCTCTCTCTCTCTCTCTTTCTCTCTCTTCCCTCCCTGTATTTTTCGCAAAGGGGAAGGTATTTTTCCACCGGTGCCACGGCGGGAAAACGGGCGTGTGTTAAAAAGCCGTGTTGCCGGAGAAGGGCTGCGATTTATGGAACCACCCCATGGATAGTAACATGTCGACTGCCGCCTTCATGCACCGGTATGGGATTACTTTTTAGATCGATAACCGCACTCACACGCGTCCCACGCGGGGTAACCTCGCGTGTCTCTCGCACTCGTCCCACCGTCCATTCCGATTCCCCCGAAAATATTTTCCACCAAAATGTTCGATCGATCGGTTTGTTGCTATGCAGCAGAGGAGGGGGATTGGCTGCGATACCCCGTGGTCACAGAGTTCGTCAAAGTGTCCTCGAGGAACGGCGGCAAGAAAACCGGTGCGGTTTCGAGAGACCCGGCATCGCGTCCGATCCTCCTATACTGCTGCTACGATTTTCCACTGTTCTACGCGACCAAGAAACGCGCCCACTTCCCGTGCTCCGCCAATCGATTTCACCCAACTTTTCAACGTTCTTCCATACAGGAAGGAAACCAGATTATTTCGCGGAGTATACATAGAAGGAAATTTAAATTTTCCCCGTTTCGTGAGACACCGATATATCTGTACGTGTATGTATATATATATATATATATAGAGGGTGTAGCGCGAGAGCGAAGGGAGAGGAAAAAAAGAAAGACACGCGATGGCATTTTCATCGAGCGATCGTTGTTTGCACAGGGCGTTGTTGCCCGCCACCTCACCCGTAATCGAATCTTTCGATTCTTTCGAACGACGAGAGAAAATTACCCCTCTGTCTGTCCCGCGTATGTGATCGATAACTCTCCCCGCCGCGAAATAATTATTTATTCGAGTTTGCGAAACCACTCGTGATCGGCCCGATCGAATCGAGATTCCTCGAATCAATCCGTTATTATTTCCAATTATCCGAGTATCTGCGATTCGATTTTCTTTTTTTTCATTCGAAGAGAAAGAAGAATCGGATTCCTTCGCTTCGTCGTACATCGATATTTCAAAATATCGTCCATTTCGAAACGTCCATTTCGAGGACGTTGCGCGCGTGTGCCGCAATTCCAACGGCATTCCATTAACCTGCATTTTCACGAGAGCGTCACCTGTTCGGTTTCCCCGTGAACGACACGATGTCGAATCGGACCAGCCCGCTTTCCTTGAACCTGCGGATACCGCAGCCATTGACCGAGGAGGCTTATTCCTCCGCTCCGTAACGAAAGGACCTAAGTGCGGTCATTCTCTATTCCTCTTCTCTCTCTCTCTCTCTTTCTCCCCGTATCCCCTCCCTTTCCCTCTCTCACTCCGTCTCCCTCTCTCTCTCTCTTTCTTTCTCGTTCCCCGTCTCTCCCTCTTTCTCTTTCTTTCTCTCTCCCTCTGTCCCTCGCATTCTCGTGCTCGTCGCTATCTTCACCGCTGGTGTCCCTGCCTCATTTGAATATCAGACTGACGCACTCGATTTATCGAAGGCCACGAAAAATGATTACAAATAACGGCGGTAAGACGCGTATTTCAAGTTTATCGGGTACCCGTATTGCGTATCGGCCGTTTCGCGTGCAACGACATTACGTACGATACTTTATTTCATTGTTCGCTTTCGGATCGAACGCGCTCCTATCGTATCTGCTCTTTCCGTTTCTCGTTGTATCCGTTGAATTATCCGCGCTGTAATTGGAATTGGACCTCTCAATTCTCTTCTTATCTTATTCGAACCGATTTTTTTTTAAATATATATATATATACATATTCCGTATACGAATAACGGGGAGAGGTATAATAATAAGCGAGCGGAAATAGACGAACATCGAAATGAATATTCACCGGAGAGAAGATAGCATCTCTTCTTCCACGATAAACAACAAACTCATAGAGAAACGCCCGTAGCAAACCAAGTTAACGATCCGACGTAACGCGGAATCACGATGGGAAAGAATAAAACACAAGCCGTGGACTGTGAACTTCCTAGTGGAGGAACACGCCCTTTCGAGCCGGCAGGCCGCGTCGTCGTATCGTATCGTATGCCTCGCATACCTCGGTTGCCCGTGGCAAGACGTCGAAACGACGAGGAGGAGATACCGTGAAAGGGCGCGGATTACGTAACGGAGCGCAAGAGACATTGAAAATGTTTATAGGAGAGATGGACGATGGCGGTAGCAAAGAGAAATATTTTCTCGATAGTACATGGAACTCGTACGTGGAACGCTCGTTCCTCGGCTCCTGCCGACCAGCCGCTTAGTCATTCCGCATTAATTCCAGCCGCGTTACCCTCGTATCTTTGATCCCTCCATGGCTTATCCAAAGTGCATCCTCGTGTTGGGAATGGCCCCGCGTTGTCCCGTGTCTCGTATTCCCGCTGGAATCGATACCGTACCGACCTCGCCATAATTCTCGCCGTCTGAAATTCGGATCTCGGCAATTGCGCGCCAAGTTTGAAAAGTTCCTTTTCTTTCTATCCCACGTATTACGTATGGAGAGTTTATGGAAAGATGTGTAATCGAATTTGAGAGGAACGATTCGATTCACGATTCGAAAAAAAAATATCATGGTTTATTCCTTGCTTATTTTGGATTCGTGACAGATCAGGATTCCAGAATAATATATTTTATTAACCATCGAGAGTATTTTTTTTTTTATATCGAACGTGCCAGCTTACGAACGTACTCGATTTTATATCTTTTGCTTCCTCGTCCTCTTCTTCTTTCTCCCCTCCCCGTTAGCTGTAACGACGACACGTAAAACAGAGGAACTCTGCTTTAGGCGTGATCGAGAATCTCGATACGAGTCGGAGCCCAAGCGTTGGTATTTCAATGGAAAAAACTAGATGTTCGATATGAGTGGCGCGAGGCACCTATAGAAAACGGGATTACGAGGAATTTATCGACTTTCGTTCGCGCCTACCACAGATATCTCCGGTTGGCGATCGTGTGTCGCCTCGAATTCTATGGACGTAGACAGCTACCGCGAACGGGACGGTGTGTTTCGTATGACTTATATACCGAGAAAAGCCTACGATTCCTGTTAGGTGTATCGTTAAGAACAGTTATTTTTTCGATGACAATGGACTTCGAAATGGGCGCTCGTCTAACGAATCGTGCGTGAGCACCATGTTCGAAGGGAACGAACGAGACTAAACTTTCGTTTCGTATCGCGATCACTGGCCTGATCGTTTAAATCTCATCGGAAGATCTCGTTCGAAAATATCAGCGAGGAAAGAGAGAATTGGGATATAATTTTCCAAGAAAAAAATTTTCTGAAGCGGAAGAGGAGAAGATTGTGTAACTGGAGCAACCGATAGGGGGGAAAAAAAAAAAAGGGGAACGCGAATACCACTTGGCAACCGGTCGTCCTCTCTATTTTTCCAACACAAGCGTGACACTTGGCGAAAGAATAAGGCCATAGTCGTGGTCGTATTAGGGCACGGTGCGTTGCTCGCGTTGTTGGAAGCGCATTCACACGCGTACGAGCGATGCGCACGTTTCCCGTGTGTACCCGTGACAACGAGCCACGCGGACGAGTCCCGTGTGGTAACGGCGAGTGCAAAGTGAAACTCGCCGAAGGTTTCCTATAGGGTTACACGGCCATCCACGAGAGAGTGCCCTGCCTCTCTGTCCCCTTTATGCTCTACCGAAACGAGTTTTACTCGTTGCGCGATATCGGTTACCGCCGAGTCGAGCATTTGTTACTTGCATGGAACCCGGAAGACCGATCGATCGGAAGTGGCCCACGCGAACTTGAACGCGAACGCGTAACACGGCGCTACCATGGTTGGAAAATCGGCAACGAGTCAGCCTTGAAAATTATTTTCGATAATTTTCGAGAGATTTTTTTTTCAACAGGTAGACACGTTTACGCGGAGTATTATGAATAGAACGGTTGGAAAATAAGTGAAAAGATCGCGCGCTCGATTTCTAAGCAACCGAGATTCCCCGCGTTTAACCGATTTTTCGTTAACGATCGGAAGAATGCGTTGGGAATCGGTTTTCACTTCGCGATACTTTCACGATTATCGCAGAAAGGATCGCGCTCGCTTCGTGAATGATCACGCGCGTCGAATATGAATGAAGAAGAAGCTCCCATAGAGCAATCTTTTTCAATAACGTTTACGGACTTATCCGGGAGAGAGATCGGCGCGGCCGCCGCTCGGTTTTGCGTTCCACCGAATCGAAACTAGTTTTACTAGTCGGGTCGTTACGGAATACAACATACCGGTGAATCGAGCCGCTCGCCACTTATGTGGAACCCGGAAGATCGAGTGGACGGAAGTGATGCGTGTAACGTCCATTCTATGTTTCTTCGTAAAACGCGCGGCGGTAATTAATTACCGAGACTGCTCAAACTTTAATCCCATCTTTGCTCCCAGTTAAATCAGATTTTCAATTTCGAAATTACTTTGAGACTCGAAACGATCGATTTGATCGCTCAATCGCGCCGATTTATAAGTTCAACTCGAAGATATACGAACGCGAGCAACACGTAAAGCGATATTCTCTCGAAAAAAAATCGGTAATAAATTCACATCGATAATTTATAGGAAATAAGTTCCGAGTTTTTCTTCTAACGGAGAGAGAGAAAAAGTCTGCATAATACGGTCTAAAACATTCCCTGGATCGTAAAACATCGAGACATATTTACATAGTACGCTCGGCGGTACCCGGAAGATCCACGCTGCTACAAAAAACGTTCGTGGCGCAGGATTTATCTCGTTTTACGATTGTACCGCGATATTGGCGGAAGTGTTTTAAAATATCGAATCGAGGGATCGAAACGACGCAGTTTCGAAAAATCGAAGCAATTTCTCTACGATCTAAAATTTAAATTCCAAATCGTACGATAACCGTTCGAAACTTCGGGAGCACGTGGTACACTCGGACGGGGTATCCCTCTTTTCCTCTCCCTCTCTCTCCCCCTCTCCTTCTCTTTCTTTGCTCGCACACGAGAGCGCATTCAGCGCACAATGGAGAGCCAGGTCTCGTTCTACTCGAGGAAACGATATCGGTTACGAGCATTTACCGTACGAACCCGGAAGATCGATCGAGAGGAAGTCGTTGGCGAGCATAAAACCCACTTGCCCTCCTTTTTCATAAACGTTTTTACCACCATTTCGAGTTCCTCCACGTATCCTACGAACCTCTACCGAAGTCTCGTTTCCAAGGAATCGATCAATCGCAAACTCGAAGCGTTTCCAACCGGCTTTCAGAGGGTTTCATCGAGCGGAAGAGAGGCTTTTTTCTTTTCAAAGATCCAGAAGAGCTCCTTCCCTGTTCGAAACTTTATTCTTCAATTCGAAAACCGCCGTCGATAAGAAGCGCGCATCGATTATGAAAACACGGTGTACATAACGAACAGCCCGCAACGTCGCGTCGGTAGGCACGAGAGAATATAGGGGAGCGATAAAATTTTACGAGGTTGCACGCGTCGTTCCAACTGCGGATTATCGCCGTTCCTAAGAATATTCGTTTCTTGCTTATCAAGTAGGATTGACATTTATTAATACTTCGTACAAATTTATTTCTTCATCCTGTTTCTCACTGATCTCCTTCTCTCCCTCTTCCTGCCCCCTCGATTTCCTTTCCCTCCTTCCCTACCTGCGTGTACGCGTGTACTATTTCCGCTCGCATAAACACTTTGCAGCGTTCTTGTCGACCACTTTCCTTCCCTTTATTCTTAGTCCTTAATAACAATTACCCTTCAAATTATATCCCTCTTATACCGAGTATTCCTCGTAGGTTTCTCCCCCATTGACCCACAAATTTTTCTCTTTCGCCTCACCTCTGTCAAATCCTTCGCTTTTACCCCTTTTTCCGCGAACGAACCACGCGATTCCCGCATTTAAGCTCGATATCCGATGCAGTTGTTCGCGGCAACATTGAACGGGGCGGATAACGATGCGCTCGCGGTATCATCAAGCCACGAAATAAGCCGAACGTTTTCGTGGTAAGCGGTGTTTGACACGGATTAACATTCATCGATTCAAGTGTGTTGTTTCGAGGCGTACGACGACAAAGGAACGGGATTATGCGGTGGGCACAGTCATTATGCGATACACGGCAATAACAGTGCATTAAACCATAGTGTCGTGCATTGGGGAAGACGATAATGAGAGAGCCACGTTACACGCGAGAATCGATATTCCTCGCTTCAATGGTCCTGTGAACTTTTTTTTTTTTTTTTTACTACTCCTTCACCTCGTCGACCACCCTTGGAAACTCGAACTTGTCTTTTCGTTTGTCTTTTGGCCAAAGGGAATTTGTTCAAATATACAATTCGAAAAATTTTATATCCTCTAACCGACGTGCCTAACCGACGCGATGTTGTGAATTGTTCGTTATATACACCGTTGTTTTATATGTAATCGATGCGCGCTTTCTATCGACGACGGTTTCAAAAATATTTCAAATATATTTTCCTCGATATATTTTCGTGGAAATCGCGATCGTTTCGTGTATGCTAATTTTTATGTATCCAAGCGAAACATGATTTTTCGCGGAAACACGAGTGGAAGAAAGAAATAAAATTTTTCGTTTAAAACTATCGATTTTCTGTCCGGTGGTATATAAATGAAAAACGATGCGCGAAACGGGTGAACAGTGCTCGCATTCGCTCGATTTCAACAAGATACGGATGGATATTCTCAGGTACATTATATTCTTCCCGAGAAAAAAGAGAAGTGCAAGATAAATAGACTCGTGGCGTTTACACGCATCGAATGTTGCCGGAGCAAATTCAGGCCAGAGAAAAGAATAAAGGAAGAATGATGTCCTACTTGCATCGTTTTCGAAGAAAAACTTGAGCGTGTGATATTCCCCGGTGCATCGAATGCGCATGTGGTATGTGGTGGTGGGATCGCGAAATTGCACGGATCGGCATAAAAAAAAAAAAAAAAAAAAAATGAGGCGATTCTCTTTAATAACTCTCTCTCTCTCTTCCCTTGTAATGATTCTCGGCATTAACACTTGATATTTCGAATTGCCAGAAATATATGCATAAATGCATACTACGCGTAATTATTCTTTAAAAAAAAAATAATTCGATTAATCCGTGATATTGAGCGAATAGAGAACTCGTTTAAGCGAGTCTAACAGAAATTTTCCCAGCCAATTGATTATCCGCGATAACACGCATTTACGTATCGTGTTAATTGAAAGTAAACACATCTCTAGAACGCGTAATGAATATCTATCCGATCCAAGGTACATTGGTTAACGCGCGTATTACTAATAATTTAAACCAGTTAAACCAACACTTGACCGTGAAACGTAGATAGAGAATGTGAAAAATTATACTGAAACTTGGATAAATCGTGGAATCTCGTGGTAGACACGATGATTCAGCCGCGATGGAATTTCCTTTCGTTCACCAACGAAAACGAAAACGTTTAGAATCGACGATCGGCGAATGTTCATGACGCGAGGAAATTTTTTTCCCCCTTCTTGCCGTTTATCCGAACAAAAGAAAAGAAAAGAAAAAAAAAAGAAAGGAAAGGAAAGGAAAAGAAAAAAAAAGCCTCCTTATGGCTGGAATTGCGGCGTACAAAGGGAAGGAGAGAGATGGAACGATGGGTAGATTAGCGCGATGCAATTTAATGCAACATCGTGGCCGGCCTCGGTGCAACCACATATCGGTGGCACTAAACAAACGAACAAGAAGGCCTGTTGCAGTTCGTAAGTCATTATTAACCCACGTATAATTATACACCGGTGAACCGAGCTTCCAACCGGCCTAGGAAAAGAAGCCACTATATACCGCGGAAAGGTATTTAAATTGGCTTAGTATAGAGATACGTCGTCCTTTAAGAACTCGCCGCGCGATTATCTCGAGCTGCTCTTGATGCGCCTGTACCACGGATACGCGCGACCGTTGGTACCGGTATGCGCGTTCCGAGACATCGGCCTGTCCGATCGAGAATTCCTTTCGACATTCGGATGTTGGACGATCTATACCCGTATATCCAGATACGGGGAAAATTTTCCTCGAGCGAGGAATGACTCGTGTAACGAATGGCAATGATCGGTTATGGTGGACATTCCATTTGTAGGAAGCAAAAATTTTAAATCAATCGAAATTGTCTGATTAAGCGAATTTCTGCTTATTGGATTCACGCTTATGCGAACGCGAATTCTTAATATCCTCGAAATTAGAAATTTTAAATAATAGGAAGAATCAGCGAATTTTTGTTGACAACCGATGAGAAATCGATTATATCGATAATCGTAAAGCAGTTTCTTATTAATTTAAATATTTGATATTTTGATTATTTATCATCTGTTAAAAATTGATATTTCGGTTGGATTGGATCGAAGTTGTAAAAATTTTGAATTTCATTTTCTTTCAACGATCAATATAGCAATTAACAAGAGTAATAATGTTTAAACGAATTGAAATTGAAATTTTCGAAAGGTTTATTTGAATACAGCCAACCATAAAATTAATGCTAGTTCCGTGATCTATCTCTCATACTGTAGCTTCCATGTTTTTTTTTTTTTTTCTTCTTTTTTAATTAACGATACAGCGATAACATAACAGTTTAAGCATCGTTCGTTAAGATTATTACGGAATTCTAACCCAAACACCATATTCCAACTTTGCGGTCGTTTTTCTTGAAACGCGAGTTAATACGTGGTCGAAAGGAACGGGTCGTGTAAAATTTTATCGCGCGCAATTACGACATAGCTCTCGCTTTTGCCCGCGTACGGATGACAATAATGGCTCGCGTATATTTCATTTCGTGGACGAGGGACGTTGCTCTTTCGACAGAACCAACGAAAGTCCCAGTGAAAGTTATAGTTTACAGTCGCAAATTACAAAGGCCACGCGAACGAATGGCAATTTCACTTTTATTTACTGGCGCCACCGGATATACATGGAAAAACAGAACCAATTTTCAAACGACGATTATCGAAAGTAGCCGGAGAATGGATGCGTTTCAAAAAAACGTGCAACGATACGGGCCATAAATCGAATTATGATATTAATCTAACTTAGATCCCTTTTTTTCTACAGATTTCTAAGAACCGAGTAGAATTCTTGCTTATCATAAGTAAACTTTATATTTTCTCGTCTAACTGTCGTGAGGTAGAATGTTGATCTTATGGTACTTTCGATTTATATCGATTTTATGATCAAATGCTTTTTCCATAAACTACGTTAGCTTGATTTAAATGGTTGTTTTAGTACAGGAATGTTATTTCTTTTTCTGGATCGTTTCCATTTATTCGATTCGTTTGTATCATGCACTGTGATGAGATAAAAGCAAATAGTAATCCTTCTGAATGAATTAATATTTATATAGCTATATTTTTAATCTATTGAAATAGTTTCAAATAAATATTTGAAAATTGAAATCTCTTATTTCGTTAATTGCTAATTTTTTAAATTTTTACATATATATTGTACGTTTATAAACAATATTCTATAGATTTTAATTAAATAAAAATTTTCATTTAAGTATCGCAAGCGATTCTACGTTTATATAATAATTTTTTTTTAATCTTCTAATGTTAATTAGCAATTTTTATTTAAGCAAAACTGAACACCAATGATGGACAAATTGAAGTTCTTTATTCGTAATTAATACCCGCGCATACCTGTACTCGGTTTTCGCAATGAGACATACGCCGACACAATTCTGGGATTTTACCGTTTCTAGTTCTCTAGCATAGACTTCCTTCGAAATTTTTTCGACAACCGTACCACGACTTATGCAATCAAGCATTGTCTTTTAACGATAGCGATAAAGTAGCGAAACGATAATAGGAGCACAAAGTGCGATACGATAAATGTTGAATTTGATTAATCGCGATCTAATCGTCCGACATACGTCGTGTCTAGCGCGTGTCGCGTCGTCCGATTCGCATAGTTCAACGCTTCCCAATATCAAGAATTCCGAGAGCGATTCTCAAGGTTCGCCATCGAGGTCGATCACCTCATTTGTTTACAATTACCGGCTTACCTACTCAAGGCTGAACCACGTAGGCAAGAGAAAAACGATAAGAAACACATACGATTTCTTTGCTTTTAAACCTAACCTATGAGTTTAAATGAAGTTCCTCGTGCATAAAAGTCAAACGATAAAAAAACTCAATGTTTGAAAAATAGTCTTCCCTCGAAAATGTTTAAGAAACGTCTAATAAAGAATCCATAAATCTTTGTTTATTGCGAGAGAACATTTGTGCAATTTGTATGCGTGAATGCAACGCTCGGTCAATAGGGGATCATTAAACCAAACGATAAATACTGCGAATATTTTAACGTTGCAAAACAAGTGCCAATAGCGTCTTGAAACGTAATGTTGATTCGCGTGAAAACTTTATGCGTGACTTTCCCATAATAATATACTGGTATTTTTTGAAATGATAAACGTTAGATGAATATATTTCGTGTTCAACTCACGTTTTCGATGCTACTTTCCCATCGATCATCCGATTGATGCCATCAATCGTAATCTGTCACCTTTCGAAATCTTATCATGGAATGTTTCGTGTCATTTTAACACGTTGCCTGTTACTTGAATCACGTCTTTTTTTTCCATGCATCGCATTCCGAAGAAATACACACGATTTGCCCGGTTCGTGTCAGCGATACGGTCACAATCGCACATAACCTGTACGTGGCAAACGAAACGAAACGAAACACCGCGTAACACGATCGAAGAAACGCGAACGCGTGTGCAAAGAAATTCCGAAGACCGTGTCGTCCTTGTACGTGTTTCAATGTCAATCGGGACATGAAAACTCGAGACAGGTTCGTGATCGTTATCGTTGTTACACAAGACGAGAGTGACACGTAACTCGATGTTTGAAAAATTGTTTCGCGAACGCCGAATCGAAGGACCACGAAAGTCAATTGACAGTTACAAGTTTAAAAATGACTCTGCAGCGCATGCGCGAAAAAAACCTTCAAGTTTTGAAATAACACACACCTCGTTCGATTTTCACTCGTAATCGTATCCTGTTGTTACTAAAAATGGAATAAAATTAAAGTTAAAAAAAGAAAAGTAAAAAAGCGGTAAAACATTTCCGCGCCGAAGAATAAAAACATTTTTACGTTGATCCACTTTCCCGTGGAAAAATAAAGGGAATAAAGAAGTCGCCACGCAATCGGAAACATTGAATAAGAAGAAAAGAAGAAACGCTGGCACGTCCTTCGTGACTAGATTGCAGTTGTAGAAGCGGTAGGCGCTAAATAGCGCGCAAAACGTTGGAAATGCCGCGATACCAAGCTTGGCATTCGGAAACTCAGGTGCGTGAGAAAACTTACTACTTGCCGTAGTGAGTAAACCGAGAGAACATATCGGCGAGAGATATGACTGGATGAAAGAAGACGAAGAAGAAGGTTGCATAATTAGGGATTGCGATGTCTGTTACGTGGTGGCTAACCTCTCGTGGAAGTGAAGCAAATACGCGGGCTGCCCCTCCTTTTCCATCGTCCTTTCTATACGCGTATTTTTCTCCCCGTCTCGTATATTATACGTCCGTAGCAGAAATTCTCAAGCGAATGCCATGACATTTTTACGTTTCACTCTTCAACGGAGAAATTGAAAAACGCTTATAATGAAGTTGTCGATAACTTTTATTCTTCATCGGTTTATTCTTTTATCCTTCTTTCAACAAAACCTATTGTGGGCAATTTAACCATTTTTCTTACGTCGGTTACAGGGAGAAAACGGCTTCGTTCGTGCGACTCGCGCAATTGATGGAATAATCGTCTTAAGACCGAAGACTTTGAGATTCGAATCCCCGAGTTCACCAACCTGATCGTTAGATTCACTTTCTATAGTTACGAGAGAAACGAGATTCGTTTTATACCATTGGTATTGATTATTCGTATCTTTGCTTTTCTTACAGCATCAGATCTCGAATCTCGTATTGAGTTGGAATGTTTGCTCGGTAGGCTTAAGGGGGCCGCCATCTTCAAATATTGGACAGAGGGAAATGATGGAACTCTGAAAGTTAAGGTATCAGTTTGCGGCGCCGTTAAGACAGATGTAGACAGATTTTAACTCCATTAGAGAGGATTACTCGGAACGTGTGCGAACGTAAACTAACAAATACATACTTCGATACTAGTTATTTATTCACAGACTGAAGCAACAACGCGAGCTCGCGCACTTGTGGCATGGGAAAGGTCATTTAAAAATCTTAGCTCGCTCGATGAGCTAGTAACATTAGCAGAATAGAATCGTTGTATTACGTCGTATTACGGAAGAGACAGGTTGATACTTGTTCCATCTCGATGCGCGATCTCGGGACGATAAGATTCGCGTTAATCAATTAATCTTATTCTCGAAAATGAGTAAAATCGTTCTGAATGGTGACGAAGCCGAAGTCGTAAATCAGTCTCTAAAGAAAAATGGAATGTTATTATACAAATATTTTTATCGCACGATTTGACGAGTAAGTAGATTACGGATTTCGATAATCATAGTAGAGATCAGGTTACACATTTCCATAGGTGTTAACTCTTTACGATCCATGAGTGTAAACAGTCGTGTTCTTCTTTACGCGAGAAAGTCGATGTGTGTATAAGTCGCGCGATCTTTATGTGTCAATGACGTTGCATTACCATTGAAAACCAGCCACGTTCTTCGTCTTACGATACGTTTCTTACGATCGTGTACCTGTTCTAATAGAGCGTCAGTGAGCGGAATCATCGTTAAAGGAAAATAACGTAGCAAGGATCGATTAATCGGAACAAACGAGCCGACGTTTAATGAATTTCAAAGTCGAACACGAAGCACGATCGCGATCACCGGCGTCGTCGAGTAGCGAGAAGTTATGTCACGAAACGTAGTTGGTGATCTTGAGAAGCTGGGCCCGGTGAATTCTCGCGATCGCGTATCGCATATTACGCTCGACGATTATAACAGACAGGCATCGTTGCGCGTGACGTATGAGCGTGTTACGCAACCACAGCCAGGCCTGTGGTACCTGCATATCGGTTTGAAAAGAGTTACGTGTACACATTCTAGCCCGAAGAGGTTGGATTAACGAATTGACGCCTGTAACTTTCCTTTCCTTATAAGACAAACCGGAGAAAACGGAGTCGGCCGTGCTTAAATTAAGCTCCCTTCTCGCCATTAAACGTAAAAGGAGACTCTAGTTCCCGTTCGTTCTATAACATCCCGTGCAGGATTACTTCCAGTCGGTTATTCAATCCGTTCGAAAATATTTTTATTTTTTTTTTAATCTTTGCGATCCACGTGAGATCGATTCAACGAGGCATCGTTGATTCCTGAAATTCTGTCCTCTTCGTATTTATATCCATCGTCGCCAGGATTTTGCCTAGAAATGTTGCTCCAACGATCATATTAGAGCGTTAAAAATTACGCTCCATCCTGACACAGATTCCATGCATAACTGTAGTTCCGAACAATTAATTTTCACCCAGTCGCTTCTCCTCCTGCGATGAATGCATCCCGTGCGCATCGAAGCAGCGCGAATAATATGTCGAACAAAATAAAAGGAACCACGGTCAGACCGGAACTCGTCCATACCAACCGTCCCCCCACCACTCGGGGGGGGGGGATACAACGACGAATTACACCGAAGCGTTCGATGCTCGTTAAAATCGGACAAAACTGCGGTGGGTCTAGACTTTCACCGAGCAAAAAACTCGTTGTGGTTCGGTGAAAATAACCGATAGAAACAATCGTTCGATAGCAAAACGAGAAACGGATAGCGATGGACAGCGATATAGAAAGCGTCAGGGCGAAGCAGCTGGTGGATTTGCGGTTTTGCGGAAAACCTTTGCGCGACTTATATTATTTTCGCGAAATAAATCGTCTGCGATAATTTTTCACCCGTGTTCGCCGTTTCGAACGAAATGTTTCGGCTCCGTTCCCAGAAAACGATCGGTCGGAAAACGGATCGGAACGGGGAAAGCACGGTTTCGATCGAAACCCTTGCTGTAATTTGCCAATTTGCCACGAGACGCGACGTTTCCAATGCTTCGTGCCGATTTAGAAAGCGGCGCAGAGCGTGGCGCTCGGCCGTGAGCGAAATGACTGCAATTAACGCGGCCGATCGATCGTCGTCGCGCGTTTCAAAACCGAACGAAACCTATTAAACGCGGAATAATCTTTTTCGTTTCTCTAATTTATCGAGCGTGTCGAATGAGAAATATCGATAAACGATCGTTTCTATATATATATATATATTTAACGTCGTTAAGTTGGAAAGTCGAATAGCTACCTACGGGAATATGCATCCCGTCGTGTCTGACTCTCGCGCTTTATAGCGTATATATACCACTGCGTGGGTCGCGTTTGAACAAAAGTGACCGTGTTTCGAGGCAATGGAAATTAACGAACGAAATCTAACGTATCTTTGAGATTTCTTCTTCTTGGATGGCCGAGATCGGGGAAAGTTGTCCGCGTAAAAAGAAAATCATATTTAATCGACACGGTTGCGTTCGATCGATAAGGCTAATGGTTACTCGCCTCTGTACTTCGATCGTGGTGAACGGTGCAAGGTCGATAACCAGCAGCTAAACATCGAACTTTGTTGCCGCTAATGGGTGTCACTGACCCGGTGACACACTCTTCCGAGTGCACGCGCGTTTCTCGCTCGCCTCGCACTCTTATACCCGCGGATATAACTTTTATAGTTTAGACCAAACGTGTGTCAACGACCGCGCTCGTCGATCCGATATATCCGACAGTTGTCGCAAAAAAAAAAAAAAAAAGAAAAGGGAAAAAGGATCGTGAAGGATCGAAAGATTTATCGGTCCTCCTCTCGGCCCCATCGATCAGCCGCTAGTTGATTTTTATCTATATCCCCCTATGTACGTATATATATATGACACGATGAAAATAACGATGAAAATAAACCCGCGTGGCGTCCGATTCGATCATCCGAGATTTATGATTTTTAACAAGGATATCTGTCTATCCCCCACGAGCGGACACATCGATTACCACGTCTGAGAAATGGTTAAACAGGAGGAAGGAGAGGATTCTACTTTCACACGCGGAGCGATCGCCATTTTCTTGACATTTTCTCCGCGTCCGACCGATTCTTTCACTTTAATTATTCCCTCCTCGCCTTTCCCCCCGCGTAATAAGAATAAAAATTAACGAAGAAGATAGAATCGGAACGTCGTAAACGCGTTACTTTCTACGCGTCGCGTGAAAGCGAATCTTAGCGTTTCGTAAGTGGAAAAAAAAAAAAAAAGGAAAGAAAAGAAAAAATACCAGAAGCGGGATCGGGAAGAACGGTGTGTTACAACGCGAGTAATTGTTTGTTGAGCAGGAAAAAAACGTATCGCCAATCGTGACCTAGAATGATCGAAAAGGAAAGCGAGAAGAAGAAGAGAGCGTGCAATTTTGGCGCGTTGCGGCAAGAAAAATTGCATCGTTTCGTTTCCCAATTCGCAAAGGGAAATCGATCCTCGCATTTTAAACGGGGAACGTGCAATATATTTTCCATCCGTTTATTTCACGCTGTTCGAAAATAGAATAATTTTGCAAACGTTTCCTTACCTTCGAAACGATCCTGTCCCGCGCGCTTCGATTGTTTGCCGAGAAAACGTTGGCGAATAAATTCCTCGACACAGGATGAAAAGCCAAGTCCCCGCTACCAGTACTGGAACGCGGAACGAAGCAACAAAAGCGAGCGTCTCTTAAGTTAACGAGCCAACAACAAGTTGCACCCTTTGAGACTCGGTTGACTCTCGAACCACGAGGACACGGTTTTCGCGTAACAAGCACAAATTGGTGAACAACGAAGATGCTCGAACGCTAACGAGAAAATATTTGCCTCTCTCCGGAATACATTTGCATTTTATCAAGTTTCGAGAGACGAGGCGCCGCCACCGCCGTCTTCGTCGTCGTCGCCGCGACACTTGCAACTCGTGAAAATTATAATCAATCGACCCAGGTTAGACGTAGTTCCCGTTAAAATAATTTACCATTCCGTGGACACTGCGCGGCATTAAGCGGCCATAATCGGCCGTCTTAGAGACGAAGCTGAAAAGTTTACGGCCGCGGGACGATCACCGTTACCGTTCACCGCAAACATGGCAACGAGTCATTGCGCGCCTCTCCTTCGTATCTTTCGACCTTCCTCCTTTTTCCTCTCGAGTATCCACCGATGTACATCTTTGCGAAATGGACGAAAAAGAAACTGGTAACGAGGCCCGTAAATCGTTCGCCAAAAGAATCAAAGCGGAAACAAAACGATCCGTAACATTCCTCTTTCGCTTGTGAAGAGGAGAGAGAGAGAGAGTCTTTTGGTTCTTTGATCGATATATCGCAATCATTTATCATGATTGGACGTTGGACGTGTTTGAAACGGTCGGTCATGGCGTTCGCTCTTCTTACTTCTCTCTCCTTTTTTTCTCTTTCTCTCTTTTTTTTTTATTATTCAACGTGGAAGATAAACGTCGATAACAATGAATAAATCATGGTCCCCTTATCGAGACTATGAAACTCGATTAAATCGTTCGTTAAAAGGCGGATCTTAAAGTTTTCTGCTCGATCGTTAAAGTCTCTCGACGCGGAGAGGAAGAATGACGAAACGGTGAACTTTAAAAGCGATCGCGGCTCGCCATCATACTTTTCCGCGTGGCCGTTCCCTTGTTCGCCGTTGCGTTCGACGGCGCATCCAATAAACGGGAATATCGGAAATATCTCAAGGCCAGGAACGGCGTCGTTCAATATCGAGTTAATTGCAAATAAAAGAACGCGAAGGGAGGGAGGGAGAGGGAAACTTGATTACAGTAATTCCATTCTTTGATCACCGATATCCGGTTTATCGACTTCGTCGGCCGTCCGAGGCGCTATGTAATTTTTCACTCACCTCGAGGACGATTAGCAAAAAAACGCGAACAGAGAAATCGGTTTAGTTTCATCATCGATCGAAAATTTTTGCCGTAGACGCGACACTTTGTATCTTGGATCGTTTGTTCTTTCGATTCTCTTCGAACCGAGGAGAAGAAACGATACGTGGAAAAAAGAAAAGGAGAAAAAGAGAAAGAAAAGTAACGAGATCGAGTAGAAAATCGTTGCGTTTCCGTGATGGTGGAAATGGCGCGCAGAATGGAAGTTGAAAATGAATGGATCAACGACCGTGGACGGCGAGGATCGATCGGAGGCGCGGATTCTCGAGATCGAATGGAACGAGATCGGTGGCGCGTGAAGGGAAGAAACGCGAAACACGCCCGATTCCGAAGCGTTTTTTCCTCTCTTTCTTCGATCTCTATCCGCTCTCCACGCTATTCTCCTCGAGGCTCTCCCGCGCGGCTCGAGCATAGTTAAAGCGGCAACTCGGCCGTGACGAAAAATGAATTTTACTCCGTTCGAAATTGTGACGCGACGCGTGATCCACGATAACGGAGCCGGTTGTGCCTCGGACAGGTTAAACTGGAGACCAATTTCGTACACTTGGCGATATCAATTACATATACGTCGTTCCAATCGTCGTTGATGAACCGATATCGGCGGCCGCCAATTAGCGAGCACAATGGGGGATTACTTTCGAACCTTTGTTTCGTCGCCCACTGCTTTCCACGCTAATTTATCATCGATCTCGAGCCTCTCGATCGCGAGAAGATTTTGTACGAAAGGAAAAGAAAAGAAAGAGAGAGAAGAAATTCTTTTCGAAAACTGTCGATCGATAGTGGGTCGTAAAATGGCGCGCGCAGATGGTCGTCGTTTCGCAAGTGGGGAGAGTGATACAGCGAATTAAGAGTAGATAATTTATTTCCACGATTAATTTCGCTCTAACATGATGTTCGGCTATTACTCTGCTTCAAAGTTCTCGAGCGTACCGCGAAACAGGAACCAGAAAAACCTGTAATCGCGACTTTTCTGAAATACGAGTTCGCTCGATCTTGCCATTAATCGCGGGCCTACGCCGTTCATTACGCTCGCTTATGCGCAGCTACGAGCGCGCGTTAGCGGAATGAAAATTCTTGTAATCGAGATAGCGGAACGCGAAACGTCAATTAGGAAACCGACCAGATTTCCTCGTTATTACCGGAAATCGGTTAATCGTTATTAATCCCTCCACAGACGTTTACGCCGTCCTTTTACATAACAGGCCACTTCATTCATAAAATGGCGATTGGAGAGACGAGTCGACGGGAAACGTCGATATCGGTTTCCATTGTCAGTAATTTGTAACGAGCTATTTCCACGCCAAAAGAATCGTAGTTTTATCGGACGATTTCACGATAGATACGCTTTCGATCGATGCACCACAATTCGATCACCCTATGGAAACAGGCTTTGTCGCAACCGTTTCCCTCCAACGGAAAACAAAATCGAAATAATTTACCGTACCCACCCGATCGTGAATATTAATCCGCGTTCCCTTCTTGTCGGATCGGATTAAAATTAATATTTCATCCTGACCCGTACCTAGCGATGTTTACGACCGTTCACGATTTTTCACGAAACACGAGGTAAAGGAAAAGGAAAGTGGAAGGCTCCGCGGTTCGATCGTGACCCGATGTCTTCTATCGCGAGGAGGGGCCAGGGACGGGGTTCGAAAAGACGGGAATACTCGTCAGGGCGTGTCTTTTCCGTGTCTGTTCCGTGCAGCTTGCATCGACTTTCTCCGTGCATTGTTGGCGCGCTGGACGTTCCGAGCATCCCTTCGATCGGGCACGAGAAACTCGCATCACTCGGGGGGGAAAAAAAGAAGAAGAAGTGAAAACGTGGCCGAACTCGAGTCGATGATAATTGCGCGACCGTTGTCCGATCGCCAACAACAATAAAGTTTTCGCGGTAACACCGTATATATATACCCGTCCCTTCTTCTTTCTCTTTTTTGTTCTTTTCCCTTTTGTTCTTTTCAAAACGCTCGCTCGGGTCAGTCGTTGCTTTCTCTTCGTCGATGAGAAGGCTTAACCTTCCAGACTCCCTTCGCGCATCCCATCCAATTATCATAAACCGTGAACGGAATCCCTGGTGTCGATAATTCGTGGGTCCTGTTATATTTCGTTACGTTTACGCTCGCACGAATGACGGCGATATTCGAATGCACGCCGCTCCTTCGCCATTGTAATCGCAGCGATGATACAATACTTGTTCGATTCGAACGAGCCGTTCCATTCCAAGCGATCGCGCCGATAACTTTTTTCCTTTTCGACGATGATCTACACCGCGAAATTCTTTCGAACGAAACGAGATTCGCCTCGCGAACCGTATCGTTATACCGCGTAACATCGCGGTATGCTATTAACGAAACAAAAATAATTCGATCGAGAAGCGTGAAATAAAAAAAATGGTAACGCTTTCCCTCCGAAAGCAGTCGGAAATATTTACCCGATCCGAGGGAATTCCTTTCCTTCCTCGTCGAAGAAGGGATAAATTATTAATAACGAACGGAAATTCGAGGCGAAATAAATATTCGAGGCATAAGCGATACGCTCCTTCTCGATTCTTTCGGAAGACAGAAGAAGCGGCGTTGCAAGGCGTGGAGAGGAAGAGCAGTTCGTGACACAGTCGTAACACTTTCACGACCGAATCGTTAAGTAGCGATATCGACGACAATAACGGTATGCCGCGGGTGGAATATGTGTATCGATGCCCTTCTCCTCGTGCCGCGCTTCGAACGACGCTCCTTCGCGATCGACGTCCATTGTCCTCCTCAGATTGCATAAGAGATTGCGAGTCGGTCTTGAAATCTTTTTCAACGGAGTTTTTAGAGATCGATCACCGAGGGGTGCTCGTTATCGCGTGATCGTGTTATCGGCATCGGGCCGATGCTTGCAAGATCGAAAGGAAAGATTACCAACGGAGTACACCGACTCCGTAGATAACGTCTGAACAACCCTGAACTCTTTTTACGCTTTCTTCGACAATATATATGTATATATATATATTGGATTTATATTCATACAGATATGTTGGCGTATGTGAAGTCATCGAGGAAACTTGGCGTATACGTGCACTATCGTTTTTCTTTTTCGGGTCGAACGAACGTTCGTCCCGTGTAACCGTGTCTTGGATAAGAAATACGGAGCGGTCGAGGAGAAGAAGGGACGTCGGGTGAACGAATTTTGAAGAGATGCTCAGGAACGAGGGCGAAGGGAGCCGCGTTTACCGAGCTGTCGAGAAGTGGAGGCAAGCATCGCGCCGAGTCGTTGAACACCCGCGCGATACGCTCGCTGTTTCTCGACACGTCTCTCTGAAAAGAGGCCGGATCTTATAAAGCACGACTTCCTTAAGAAACTCGGTCGCGGAGGAACACGACGATTTTAAATATGCGTTAACAGCTTGTAGTACCTTCCGTGTCGGTGATGAGAACGCCCTGAGAACGACTGCTTCCTCCTAGGTGTCGTCGACGAGAGATTTCGCTCGAGAGTCGTCGCAGAGACGACTTACTTTTTCCTTTATCTTGAGAATTTCGATCTCGTCCTTCGAGATCGAAATCGTCAAGAGTCGTCTCGAGACGCGAATCTTATTTACCATCGGATAAGGAAATTTGTAATTTTCCGATAATTAGGAATGCGCACCCGTTGCTGGAGTATGAAAATGATAATAAGCGTCGTAAATAACGGCATGCAAATTGGCTCGGATAGAAAGTGTGCGGCCTTGGTCGGAGCGCGGTCTGACCGAAATGATATCCTCTTTAAAGGAAAGGAAAAGGAAAGAAAAAAAGAAGAAAAGGAAAGAAAGGGAGAAAAACGCAAAGGCCCCGAAGGGATGGAAGGAGCAGACGATGGAATTCCCTTTTGCCTTCGGTTACATTTGGAATGGGAGGGGCGGTCGAAAGGTGGAAGAAAGACGGAAAAGACGAGTCGGAGGCCCTCCAGCTAGGCGGAGTGGTTTTAAACTAGCGTCTCGTTCTTTCTAATGACTGTCATTTACCTGGTGTCATCCTCGTGTTCCACGGCAGCGGACAACCTACGACGGCCCTTCATACCGCGCGTAATCTTTTCAATGTCCGAGACAAGACGGATTCCCGGCGTCATTAGGGGACATAAAGTGTCCTCCTCTCCTTGTCTCGTCCGCTGCCCCACCCAACCACCGCTCTCTCTATCTTTCGTCTTTTTCGTCGTCCGCGCTGGAATTTGCCTCGACTCCTCCGCCGACGATTGCGCAGGCCAATGGTGCGCCAGGTGTGGTCATTAATTTCGCGGCGCGCGCTGCGGAAAAAGACCGCGAGATCCGAACAAAGATTGCTTCTAGCCGTAGACCGCGGCTACAAACACGGCCATTTTTACAGGGCAATTATCGTTGAAGGTGAGCCACGTCGTTGACACGAAATTACTGTAATTCCTCTTTCCAGAGTGGACACGAATTTCCCCGACAGTTTTGCTCCTCCTCCTCGAATCGGGGATACGGATTTCTTGTTTTAATTGTCCTCTCTTGCGCATCGCGTTGGAAATTGCGCCTCAACAATTGTCGAATAATTGGAATATTTGGAAATTTCCGTAAATATCGTCATTGATGGCGAAGAACGAGGTCGAATCGAACTCTTCATCCAATTCCTCGAAGGAAGGTATATAAACACGTAGGATATGCGATTACCCGGCGGTAATTACCCGGATAGCAGTAGTAAAATCGAGAGGAGGCGGAAATCGATGTGGAAAGGGTTCAAACCACGAGCGTCACCTTCCCCCGCGCAAGATATCCCAAACGCGCGTCGGTTCCACCACAGATATGCGACCAATAATCCTACT
Source organism: Apis dorsata (assembly GCF_000469605.1). Lineage (NCBI taxonomy): Eukaryota > Metazoa > Arthropoda > Insecta > Hymenoptera > Apidae > Apis > Apis dorsata. Next base: position 1,505,662 of record NW_006263864.1, on the reverse strand, counting down.
CCATATTATATTATATGAAGAGATAGGAGGCGCGTAATTGGAGACGGTGAAATCGAAGAATCTCAATGTTCGTTCAAAGCGAAAAATAGGACGATTTTCGTTGCAAATATATATATATACAATCTCTTATAATTATTAGGGAGAAAGACACTGGTTGGTTCTCGTGTGATTTCACCGAATGTGGAACGCGTATAATGGATTAATACCGAGAAAGTAATGTTGTTGCTTTTACGTAACGTAAAAGAGGAGGCTAATTAACGCGGTTGAATCCAGGATAAAATTACATCGCGGACATACGCGTGCTCGCGAATTCATTCCGTTAAATTACGAATCGCGCTCCACTTTTCCGCCCGGATTGCCGACACGATGACTCGTCGCGAACGACGGCGTTGTTCTTTTTTTTTTCTTCTTCTTCTTTTTCTTCTCTTTCAACCGCGATATATCATCTCGTTAAATTATATTATATACGCGCAATTGAAGATTGAAAATCATCGGGATCGAGGGAAATTGAATTTAAATTGGATTTTGTTGTTCGTAGGTCGGGTGGTGCATCCGGCACGGCGAGTGCCGGCATGGTTCCATCGACCGGTGGAGGTCCTGGAAATCCAACAGGAGGCGGCAGGATGGCCGTCATCGGTGTGACCAGGAATGTCAGACTGAGACGGCGTGGGGCGTCCGGATTCGGCTTCTCCCTACGCGGTGGTAGAGAGTACGCGGCCGGATTTTACGTGAGCGACGTGCAACCAGGCAGCGAGGCTCACAGAAATGGATTAAGGGTAAATTCCAAATTCAAGAGTTATAATTCGCCGTATAATTTCGCGAATTTAAACATCGAACGGATCGATTTTTCGAACGATGCGTTTTAGTTCGTTCGTTCTTTTTCCTCGGTTTCAGGTCGGCGATCAGATCATAAGGGTGAACGGGTATCCGGTCGAGGACGCTGTCCATCAGGAAGTTGCGCTTCTGGCAAAGAATCAGCAAGTGCTCGTTCTCAAGATTCGAAGTAATTATTCATTTTTTTCTTCTCTCTCTTCCTCTCTTTTTTTTTAAAATAATTCTTCCAAAATAATAATAAAGGAATAACGGCAAGTATTCGAATTGATCGCTCGCTTGTTTCGTTTCAGGCGTGGGAATGATACCGGTGAAAGAGTAAGTATCTACGCGATTAAAAATTCCGCGACGCATTCGCGTCCGTTTAAGGAGCGTTTCTTCTTCGCGTATATAAAAGAATACTTTATGATTCGCAAAGCAACCCGAACGATCCGGTCACTTGGCACATGGTGCAGCAGCAACAGCAGCAGCTACAGTACAACGAAACTGGTTTGGGTACCGTGCCGAGCACCGAAGTCAGGATTCGAATTCTCGTCGGCGAGAAGGGTCGCCTCGGGTGTGGCGTTTGCAGAGGCATCGTGCCAGGCCTTACCGTTCAGGTTAACCATACCTGACATTTAATACTAATTTCGTAACGCGCTCCACATCCATTTTCCTCCAACATTGCTTCCTCCAATTCTTATACGTACACGTAATACGTACCTCGTCACAATAACAAATCATTTTTTTCTTCTTCGATAGAGAAATTTCGAAAATTAATTTTTCATTTTTTTAATGAAAAATCGAAGGTGAAACTCGTTTTCAGGGTACAAGAGACGACGGGCCGGCGAGGGCAGCTGGTTTAAAAGCCGGCGACATTATAATTTGGTGCAACGGTCAACGGCTCACCGATCTTCCATTCGAGAGAGCCATCGAGGTGATGAGAAGCTCCGCGGTTCTCGACCTGATAGTGCAACGACCCACACCGAATCACCTTTACGACTGCCCCGAACCACTGTGGACCCGTGGCTCGAGCGGTTACGACTCTGAAACGTCGAGCGTGGCTGCAGCCAGCCCGCAGCCGCAAAATCCTTCCTACTCGCCCCAGCACCACCACGATCCAAGGATGCATCATCGATATCCTCGGGACGATGCTTACAATCGAAATGGAAGGTTGGTAGAGGAAGATCGGTACGATCTCTCGCGTCGTTTCTTGTCCTTGCCTTATTGATTGGGAAACTGGAGAACTAGAGACGTCAGAAATTTGTCTCGTTTCCCTCCCGCGATCAAGATGAATATTTGTTAGAGAGAAGCGTCGGTATAATTGAATCGCATGCACGAATCTGACGTTAAACGGCTACACGATCGTTATCGTACTCCATTGTACACGTAATTATAATTAACGATCAGCCAAACCGTCCTTTGCCCGCAGACTCGGGCAGAGGGTATATATCTCTTTTTCACTCGACGCTAGTTATCGCGTGACATCGACGAATTTACACCGGGAGAAAGTCGGTCCATTAATGGGATATTGGGCGATAACGATCACCGAGTAGCACGACGAATAATACCTGACCACCGCGTTCGTCCTCTGTTCTTAACCTAGCTTCGTAACTCGGTTACCATTATCCCACCGCTTCCTCACGACATTCTTTAATTGGGATTAGAAAGTTACCGTCCGATGGAAAAATTATCGTGGCTCCGAATAATTCCAGGATCTGTTGCCCGCTTGCTCTGTCCACCAGCAGTTGCAGTTCCGCGGAATGGCCTCACATGGATCAGGTAAGGAATTTTTTTTCACTTTATTAAAAGAAATATATATATATATCGAACGTATAATAAACGTATTGAACGATTCGACAGACCCAAGAGTGGACACGTAAACCAAATAACACGACGGTGATCCGTATAAATCAGAGCCAGAACCAAAACCACAGGTACCCGCCCGGTCGTTTGAATTCGCGAAGTGGAAATTACGAAGACGACATCGACAACGAGCCGCTCTACGACCCGGTAGCGCCGAGGATCGATTACGAGGTCCACGACTTCGACGCGAATCCGAGGGACGAAGCGAATCGCCGCTTGGCTTATCGAAGGGACAACATTCGACAACAGGACGTCATTTATGATGGGCCCGCCGATGACGTTCCTCCCTATCATGGATCCAAAGTGAGTCGTCAGAGCGAGAGAGAAATATTCTTCGTCGATAATTAAATATTCTCCCCGATAATTAACGAGGTTTATTTATTTGAGTACCTTTTACCTCGAAACAACTTCTAATCATCCCATATTATCCGATCGAATTAGCGTAACGATCGGCGAGGAGTATGTTTCGTGTCTCTTAAAGGGGCGATTTAATTAACGAGAGAGAAACGATCGTAAAAGCCTGTACCGATTCTAATTCTTCCGTACGATAGATCGTAAATGGTCGTTGTTCTTTTGCAGGAAAACGGCGCACAGGAAGGAGATAGGAAAACGATAACGACCGTGGAGATCCACCAAACTGTCTGCCCACCGGCGCCACCGCCCCCTCTTCCTTACAAGTGGTCCGCAGGTTCGCTGAAATAATCTCCAAACGATTCTCCACCAACGCTACGATATCCGATAAATTACGTTACGTTTTCCAAAAAAAAAAAGAAAAGAAAAGAAAAAAAGCATTCGCACAATACAATCTTAACCTTCCTTTCTCACTTGAGAAGAGGGAGGAAAAATAAGAAATGCGTCGTAAACAAACGCAAACGCGTTTCAATCCTTACAGATACGAAGCCAATGAACGCGAAGGGTATGCAAATGGGCAGCACGATGTCGATGGGCAGCACAGGCTCGACCGAGACCGAGTCGAGCCTCGAGTCTTCCTGCAGCAAGGATTCCGCCTCGACCTCCTCGTCCTTATCGACGTCCTCCTGCGAGCCACCGTCGACCGTTTCGTACGGCTCGATCACCGCCACCTCGGCCGGGACCAATAAAACGAACGACACCACGGCCACGGCACACGCAACGTCCCGTAATTGCGCCACAAGGACATCTCCGATCGCCTGCACCGATCTCAGCACCGCCATCACCCAGGAATTGCAGAGGCGGGCGCAGCAGGTAGGAGAGACGAGCGATTTTTCCTCCTCCTCCTCCTCCTCCTCCTCCTCCTCCTCTTCGTGATACGAAATAATACACCGGCTGGATCGCGTTACCCGCTTGTTTATAAGTATTATCGTACGCGTTACGTACGGAATCCCGATTTTTCTTTTTTTTTCCTTTTTTACATCGTATCGATCGATTCTTCGCGAGAGATCTTATTTTTTTTTTTTTTTCTTCTTGCAAAACAACAACAGCGATTCTAGATTCTCTTGCGGCTGAACTGGCGCCCATCAGACGAGACGATATTTCGTCGCTGTTTGAATTGGAATTTAGACGATCGTACTTCTTTTTTTTAATACCTATTGTTTTACGAGCAATTTTGCCTCGTGATTTACGATTTACGAGTCCGAAGAAACGAAGGGAAAACTTTTCGAATTTTGGAACGAATTATGGAAAGAATTATTACATAGAGGAATTTCGAGTATGTCATTCCTCTCTTTGCGTATCTCGTGCGTCATCTTCGGAGATAACGTTAACCTCGATAGATAACGTAATTCCTGCAACATAATTTCTAATCTATATCCAATGATGCAAAGTTTCCTTCTTATTTTCGCAAAAACGAATTGTGCTTGTGTCATTTGAGTTTGCACAATATTCAAAAGCATTCTCTTTATCGATATGACTCACGACCATCGATATTTTCTCACGTTATGATTAAGTTCGCGAGATAATCCACCAATGATTATCCATCGACGATAGATGATACACATATATATAATGTATACACGTTGATCCCTTACAGAGGAATATGAACAACGCCGCAAAAACGGAAGCAGCGAGGGAGAAGGCCGCGGAACCGCGGAAGCCGCAAAATCCGGAAGCTCTGAGGGCGCAGGAACAGAAGGTTACTCACGATAAGGTAGTCAATATTTGTACGTGCACAACGATAAGCAAAGCTCTTCCTCTGATTTTCTTCGAATCCCAACTTGTCCCAACTTGTTGCGTGAAAAACAACGTAATTCGAATCGAGACGAAATGCCGATAAATTTCCACGTTCCACGCTCTTTCCTCCGTGATTTTTGAACTTTAAACTCTAAACACCGTCGAACTCCAACTCGTTTGCGATGCGTTTGCAACGCGTTCCGTATCGCCAATTCTCTCTCGCGTCGCGGGATGAGAACCCGATTCTCGTATCAACGACACCCACTCGATTCCTTCCGCGGCATCCTTCCAACGCTTGTCAACTTGTGCTGCCCAACGCGCAAGTTCGTTCACTTCCAACCATATATTCCCCAATATATTGGAACGATAATTGGATAATTGCTTCGATAATTATTAATCATCGATCGAATTAATCAAATCGGCGTTACGTTGTCTCGAGTCGTAAATATATTCGATACTTTATTCACGCGCGTTTTTTTCACCATCGAGACGAGAAGTGAAACGAGAAGGTGTATAAAAAAGAAAGAAAAAAACAAAAAGTGTAATTAAAACGCGAGCAGATGCTGGAAAACCGCGCGGTAATAATGAGTAGAGAGAGAGAGAGAGAGAGAGAGAGAGAGCAGGTCTAATTAAAAATTATCGCGCGATGTTGCAAACGATCGAAGTTTCGTAGATGAGCGTTCGAACGACGATTCACAGCCGCCTCATCTAAGCGGTCGCGAGTTCAGTTTGCGAGCGTACGCGGATCGAGTGGGTCGTAAATTTCACCGCGTGCACCTCTTTGTTCTCCATCCGTTCTTAATCCTCGTTTAATCTTCGATCGAGAGGAATAACGTTAATATTAAAGAGGACGAGATAAAGAGAGAGGAGATAAAATCACGCGTTTTTTTTCGTTGTTTCGCAGCTGATGGAGGAGTTCAAACGTGCCCACCGAAAGATGTTCAACAGCGCGCAGCAAAAAGTCCATTTCTCGGATCAGGTGACGGACCAGGTAAGAGAGTTAAGATAAGCTTATCGACGAGTCGATTGATTTCATATTCTCGAATATATGCGCGATTATGTATCTTCGTCGGAAGATTCGTGATATTCCTTCGTTGTTGTTGTTGCAACGATTACGATTAGTATCTTTGTTGGAATCATCCACCGTGTTCCGACTTTCGAGAAATTTTCTCGAATTATTAATGACGAGCGAGTAGAGAGAGGCGTTGATTTCTTCATCTCTCTGATCTCTTTCATCGAACGTGTTCTATTACAAACACCGTAAAATACCGTAGAGTAAAGTTCCGACGTTTACTATTATACTTTCACCGTTTCCTTTCTTCGACGGTGAAGACGTTACAGCCTTTGATTACGCGAAAAGATCTCGGTTGGTGGATAAAATTCCTGAGATGCGAGCACGAGTTGATCAAAGAGTTGGAATTGGTCTTGGTGCTTGCTTTATTTATCGCCTCGATAAAAAAAAGAAAAGGAAAGAAAAGAAATGAAAAGCGGAACTGAGAATAACATAATTAATTAAAAATCCTCGTTAAGCCATCCATTACGAAATTGAACACGAATCCCGAACATCTTGCTTGGCAACCGACAGAGATTCAATAGCGATATAAAAAAGAAAGGGAGAAGGGAAAAAAAGAAGAAGAAGAATTGAATAAATAATATAAATAATATTTCGATGCATCTTTCGTGTTCTCGAAAACGTTATCCCGGTCGCGTCTCGCTTTTAATTACACAACCTTCTTTTCGAATATCTGGCAAAGTAAATAAGATAACGCGTTACGAAGAATTTGAAGCCGATCATTGTTTGCGAGTCGCGAACATGTGTGCAACACGCGCAACGTTGCACCTGAATTTACGCTCGATATACGTATTTACGAGCCACGTTTATTAACTGTTATACACGCGCGCGTTATATATCGTTCGAATCGGCAAGATAGAGAAACGATCTGCCTCTCTTATAATCGCGCAACCCGCTACGTCTCGTCTCAGTCGGAGTGAATCTGCCGCGCGATTCGAGGCCTGGATCGAGCCTTAATACGGCGTTAAATCGCGCTCCTCTAATTAGAGAATCGCGGTTAACTAATTAAGGTTGACAATTGATTACGAGCGAATCTTTCTAAATCTTTCGAGCGCTATCCCGCTAATTAACGATCCTGGTTAATCGATTGAATAAGAAAAAGGAAAGAAATCGCTCGAATTTTTTTTTTTTTATTCCCCAACCGATCGCGACGTTGAACGACGTTCTTGAGAAAATTAACCGCGAATTCGATGAATCATTATATAATCCGGTTATCGGTGTTGTTAAACGTGGTTAATAAACGTGGACGGTTCAACGGTTCGTTGGAAACAGTGGGTGCGCTGTGTTCGATCCGTTCGAGTGTACGCGCGAGTGACCGCCCCCTCGATCGTCGTTTCACCAGGTGGACGGTGTCGGTTCGCCTCTTACGAATTGCGGCAGACATGGAAAATAATAGAGCTTACATAAGAACGAGTAACCGCTCGCAACTGTTTTCAGTCGGCTCGAATCGTCGTGGTCGTCGTGCGATCGGTTTCAAGGTGGTCGGCGCGAGTACAACTGTCGTCGCGAAATAGGAGCTCGCGGAGCGATTAACGAAAAAGCGCCATTTAACGTAAACCGCAGCCAATCAAGACGAAGACAAGTACGACGAGTAATTGGGGGGGAAAAATAGCGAGGACGAATATATGTATATATATATATATATATATATATATGTACGTATAAACGTTCGACCTCGAGTTCCACGACCGTGCGCAAAGTGCAGCACTTCTCCGAAAGGCTACGTTTTAAACGAGTCGGAAGTGATTTACAAAAAGACGCTTGAAATTGAACCGTTATGCTGTCCGTGCTCGCAGCAGAAGGAAAGTTAATCGAAGGAAAAATGCTCTAGACTTTTGAAACCGAAGAAGCATGAACGGTTTGCTGAGCAACGGTGAACGGACGAGCCGCGTGTTGGTTACCATCACGCCATACGGTGTTAGTTATCGAATTTTTATCTCACCAATTAGCATTTTTAACCATTATAATTAGCATTCTCCTTTAATCTACGTGCATCGTTACGTGGAAAATTTTTACTCGAATATTTAAAACGTTGCGTTCGGGCAACGAGTAAACACCGGTCTCTAGAGAAATTTAAAATTATTGCGTCTCGAAGCGATCTTCGTCATACTCTACGCGTCTAAAAATAAATCGTAAATATCATCGTTTCTTTTCATCGTAAACAAATTTACCTGTTAAGTTTCCACAATGATTTTTTTTTTTTTTTACTCCTATTATTAACTCTCTCGTTCAACTGTGCGACCAGGAGCAAGAGAAAAGGGTATTGAACAACGCGACGTCAACGCCACCAACAACAACGATACCAACAGCACCGAGCATACCTCCTGCGCCTCCTGCACCTCCGGCGCCCCCAGCACCGCCTACGCCGCCGTCTGCGCCACCGGCTCCGCCGCCGCTTCCGCTTCCCTCCAAGCCCAAGTGTAGCGAGGATTCCGTCGAGATGCAGAGCATAGAGTCTTTCAAATTGAAAGAGACGCCGAACCCGGTGATTCCAAAGCCCCCGCCTACGTACTTCCCTATGCAAAATTCCGCGGCCGTGTCTAACGGAAGTCCGCGACACGGGGCCGGAAACAAGGCGCAAGTGAATGGGAAAGAGTCGTCGTGCTCGTCGTCGAGCCCGGTGTCGGAGACGGCGAAGACGGCCGCGCCCCCTCCGCCAGCCACGAACGCGCAAAATGTGAAACCACCGAGCGGAAAGGTGGCCATTAGGATAGGCGCGTACGAAGGGGAAGCGAAACAACCGTCTAAACTCGACTTCCTGTCGCAACAGCCTCGTGCGGATAGAAACGGCACGGACGAATTGGCGAACGGGCCAGTGGTTTCGAGACTGCAGAACGAATTGGCTGCCACGTTGCAAAGATCGAACCTAAGAAGAAAGACTGACGGGGTGAGTTAAAAAAATTTCGAATAAAGTTACTTTAAATAATTGCTTATTATTAAAGTGACACGAATAACTAATTTGTTCGTAATTATTGTAGTTGATCCGTTTTTCGTATAACCTTTGACACTACAGTAGTCGGTGATTATTATTACATTATAAAATTATTCAAGTAACTTTATTCGTAATTTCAATTATTATAAATTTTGCCCATCATTCTGGACGACGTTCGTTCTCAAAATATTAATCAATTTCGATTGAATAAATCGAATTATCTCTCTTTAATTCAAAATATTCTTTTATTCAGTTTTACGTTATAATTATGAGATGTAAAAGAAATTTGATTGGAGTTAGAAAATAACAAGTTTTTGCTTATTGTTGTTCTGTTCGTTTCAAAAAAAAAAAAAAAAAAAAAAAAAAAAAAAAAAAAAAAAAAAAAAAAAAAAAAAAAAAAAAAAAAAAAAGAAAAGAAATAAACGAAGATCAGTGTGTAAAAAAAGTTATTATTATTATATAGTTGGTAGATAAGCACAACGCCGTTGGGAATTGTACATGTCAGGTAGTACACGATAAAGGTAGAAATTAAGTTAATTATACGTGTATCGCTAAACAACGTGATCGTGAGGCGACGAGCGAGGAATTTCAAGGAAATAGTCGCGTATATATAGCTCGAAAACGTTTCACTTTGTGTTTCAGGAAGCACAGCCAACCATTAAACCGATCCCCGAAAACACAGCTGTGTCAAACAACGAGACAACGAACTCGGAGCCGGGAAAGTTGGGTCAGAGCAACGTCGAGAAGCTCGCGTCCGCTCTGAACAACAAAGTCACCATCAAAGTGAACCCGGAGCATAATAATCGATAAAAAAAAAAAAAAAAAAAAAAAAAAAAGTTAGCTTTCGTTTATATAAAATAAAAAGGAAAAAAGAAGAAAAAAGGAAAAAAAGGAGAAAAAAAAAAAAAAAAAGAAATAAGTCGAAACAAGTCGTTTTTTAGAAGTCCACCATGTACCTCTGCCACTTTGTACATTTTTGCACGCTCTTTCAACTTACATCGACTTTTTTATTCTAGATTGAAAAAGCGCTCCCCCTATTGGCGAGCTTCTTTTTTACTTGTCTTTTATCTGTATGTCTTTTTTTATATGTTATTTATTATATCGTATTGTAGCGAGTAAGGAGTAAAAAAAGAAAAAAAAAAGAAAAAAAAAAAAGAAAAAAGGAAAAAAAAAAAGAAAAAAAAAATAAAGCTAAACTCTACTCTTAATTAACCGAAACGACAGGCACTGCGACACCTTTTACCACGTAGGCCCGAGTCTATAAAAGAAACTTAGTCCCCTCCGTCGCCGACTAATGTACAGGTCGCGAGACTCGATGGAGGCATTGAACTGAAAAAATAAAAACGATGATATCCAATGGAATTAGATCGTTTCTTCGCTTTCTCCCCTTTCAAAGTGATCCTAAAGTTGTAAAAATCGTAAAAAAAAGAAAAAAAAAAAAAAAAAAAACCAATATCGTCCATGACACAATGATATAACGATTAATAAAAGTTTGCTTCGATTGATTCACTTTTGTGACAACTTCAAGCTCGTCGACGATGCTTCGTCGAAAAATTACATGCAAACACGCCCTCTAACAAAAGTGATCGGCTTACATGACAACTTCGTTCGGAAGTTATTAACCTCTCGCGAGCGGATTCGTCGTACAAATCGATGGTCGTGTCAAAAAAAAATTAACCGGTCGTGTATCGAATCTTGTGTAATTTTTTTTCTATATGAATAAAAGTTCGACTCGATGCACCAAACATGTAAAATCAAATCTCGTCATCGTACGAGGAACTCCGAGGTGGATCAAAACAGGATTAAAAAATTATTGGCCTCCGAGTATTCAGACTTCTCCGACGTTATCCTCGTGGAATCCCCGTTTGCCGAGACGACCAGGAACGGTCGTGGAATTCGACAAGTTTCCCTCGCTCTTACGCCTTCGAAATTAATCGTAGCTGCCGACGTTTTCAACGAGAAGTCGCAATTCTTCTGCCCACGTACCCTCGATCCCAGCATCGAAAGTTTCGAGCTTATTTCAGTGTATCCTTTACGATGCGTCAACCTGAGCATATTCAGCAGAAGACGTCGAAAAACCTTAAAGGCAAGGTAGACATTTCACGAGAGAAGGGATGAGAGAAAAAAAAAAAAAAAATATCGTCGCACAAAAAAGCGACAGCTTTCACAACTTTCGCCAAGTATTTTTCACGAGTGTAACGTAATTGAATTGACGCGTTCACCGATAATTAAATACCGATTTAGATTTATCGACGGAAGAGTAAACTATTACGAGCTCGGAGGTATACAGAGAAGAAACATTTTGTGGAAGAAATGGTGCGAACACGTGGAGAATTTGCTCGCGAGCAAGATGAACGGGAGCTCGTTGTCGGAGACAACTGCCGCAAGTTCATCGAGCAGTACAACCTTGTACATCCTTTCCTCGGAGATCGAGATTCGGAAGAACTCGAAGAAAAATGGGAAAAGAGCAGTGTGCAGGTGATATCGAATTTAATTTTCTAAATTATTTTCATCTCATTTTCTTTTCTTTATCTTTAATTTCTTATCTTTACCAAGTTAAAACTATTACGTCATATCTAACGTGATTCACGAATCGAACACAGAATATGGACTCATTACGGAGGCGCAGGTGATTACGCGCCTCCGACGTGGTGTCAGAAGGATTTGTATCTCGGGCCGTCTTACAACGAGTTGATGGACGGTCGATACGCCCCGATTCCCATAAGATTCGCCGGTGCCAGCCTGGAAGATATCAAGACCGAGCTGGAGGATTTCTCACCGATCAAGATCGAGAAAATGACGCGTAGCTGGCCCACGTGTCGGTGTTTCAAGGAGAAACACAAGAACGACGTTCTTTGCGACGTACTGTTCATCAGAGATCACAATCGAAAATATTACAACACGAGCAAATTCTACACGACTTGTCAGGGTTGCCCCCGTAACCACCTGCAAGCGAAGATATTGGAGGATAGAGCGATCGAGAAAAGGAGCGTGTGGTACAGGCAGGAAACGTTGGACGAGGCGCTCGCGAAAGAGGAGAGGGACGAGGCGAGGAGTCCTAAAAAGGGTCTGACGAGAAGGATATCCCGATTCGGTTTCGGAGTGCCGGAAAAATGCCACTCGGGATTGGTTCTCGGCCCGATTAACGCGGACCGCGAGTTCACCACGGATATGAGCGTGAAACAGGCGCACAATTTCTACGCTCTGATGGAAAACGGTGTAAAGGTTTGGGAGGGCAAGAAGAAGGGTCGATGCAAGTCGTTGTATTGCAAACACTTCAGGAGATACGGTATCTGCACCGCGCCTCATTTTCATTACGCGCTTGGCCCCTGGTCGGTCCAACCGGGAGAGCGGTGCACCCTCCAAGGTCGAAGATCGTTCAGCTTGGTCACGA
>NW_006263864.1:1484801-1493188 GCF_000469605.1 Apis dorsata | reverse complement strand
CGCCAATTGGCGGCCAGTATCTCGTACACCGCGCTTCAATCGGGTAGGTTTGGGTCGATCGGAGCCACCACGAAGGGCCGTATCGTGTTGTTTTGGACACCGGAATATTGGTACAGACCCAAGCCCGCCTCCGCCGCTTACAGGTAGTAACGAAAGAGAACGGTTGGAATAGGGATTTAAATCATGGTTCGTTTGTTCGAAACAGGGAGGTGAGGCAACACTTGACCCATTTGAGAAATTTTCGCCAAGAGAAGGAACGGCCGTCCAAACGGAAGTTGTTCGGCAGGCGAAAGAAGTACCAATACGAAGATTCCATCATTGTCCCCGAGGAGAAGTACAGTTTCCTGGAAAGGATCTTCTCCGGGAACGGGTCTTGCAAGAAGAAGAAGAAGTTGGAAAATCAAGAGAACAGTACCAATGATCAGTTGAGACGATTATTGAGAATGGATTTCAGAATAACAATTTGGGATATAAACAGTGACATCCTGGCGATGCAGTTGACCCTGATCGATCGCGATCTCTTCGTCCGTATCCCGACGGAGGAAATCGAGATATTGGTATTTCAAAGGAGTTCGAGGAACGCGCCCAACTTGGCGGCGTGGATAGCGTTCAGTCATCGCATATCTTGCCTGATGGCGAGCGAAATTCTGGCCGTGAAAAAATTACCCATGAGAAGCAGGATCGTCGCGAGGCTAGTGAACGCGGCCAAGAAGTGTTACGTCATGGGAAATTTTCATTCGTGTAGATCGATCTTGGCCGGATTGCAGGCGCCGCCGATTTTCAGACTTCGAAAAACGTGGAATTACTTGCGTACTCATCATGCCAATAGGTATATTTAATATCGTTATACCGTTTTTTCTTACTTATAATTTCCGTTACAAACATATTCGACGAACGAAATCTTTTGATCGATTCAGATACGAGACCATGGAAAGACTTTGCAAGGTTTACAAACATCCGTGCACCCAGATGTATCGACAAGCTTGGGCCAAAGTTGAAACTTGCAATTCGTCCTTTATGCCGTACGTGGGCCACCTTTTGCTCAGACTTTTGGATCTGAATAATTCGAACAATTGTCACGACGCCGTTGTCCACATGCACGATGGAATAAAAAATGCAAACGATCTTTGTAAAAAAATGTCTATAGGTATAATTAAGGACACGACATCGAGTCGTGATCAGAGTAATAATTTGGAACAGAAACAGGAGTGTAGAAAGAATATCTTCGCTTCTATTCTAACGAGAATGAAGAATAAAAAGGACGAAAAGACGATTTACGAGGAGAAGTCGGATGGAACGTGGACGATCAAGGAACAGGATTTAGCGTGGAAATATTTCTTTCGTTGGTACAACGCCGTTTTGAAGAGGAAATTTCGTCACAAGGAAGAGGAGAGATTAAGGGATATGGATCCGAGGATGAAACGAGTTATAGACGTCGTGACTTGGATGGTGGATTGTCAGAGACGGGCTCAAGGATACAATTTTCCAGGCCACTCGTTCACGAAGGAATTTTTGTTGAAGACTCGATACAGGGAGGATCGGGAAAATTTTTTCATCAGCTTGAAATTGGAACCCTCGATGATAACTTGAACAAAAGAATTTAAGGAAACTTGGCAGTTTATTGTCAACAATAAGAGAAAGGAAGACGAATAAGAGAGCGGAATTTTTAACTTATTATTATCACTCGAGTGATAGAATTAGAAACGTGTTAAAAAAAATGTATAAAAATCATTTGATAAATAGTAGTGATTATTAAGTCTTCCTTACGAGTGGCTGAAGTTTTCAATGCAATTTATGTAGTCCTTAAACGGCATGATTAATCATCGTCATCGTCGATCAGGAATAAGTTGTACGCTACAATATAACGGTGGATTAAATAAAAAAAAAAAAAAATAATAATAATAAAAAAAGAAGAAGAAGAAGAAGAAGAAGAAGAAGAATAACGAGAAAATAAAACAAACGTAAAAGAATTGTAGAAATTAAGTAAATTTATATATACTATATATATATATATAGATATATACATTTTTATATACATCGATCATTTGCTGAAACAGTGTATCTACATGTGCTTTGTACTTACATATTTATATATATCGTTTTAATAAAAATTTCAGATCCACTTACAATATATTCGAACATCATTGATTAAAACCATTTTCTAACAATTACAACAAAATAAATATCTTTTTTCATCATGTTTTTTTATTCTGAATATAGATATGAATATGTATGTATATATTCTGAATATAATGCACACAAAATTGTTGCTATACATGTGCACATATTGTTTCTTCGATAAGATTTATTCAGTCGTAAATTTGAAGAAAAAAAAAGAAAAGAAAAAAAAAAAAAAGAAAAGAACGTTTATAACGATCGGAAGAGTATAAATCTCTTTCAAAAACGTAAAATTCTTCCACATCAAATTCTTTTGACTAGACACAACTATCGTATATATATACAATTGTAAAATTGCAGTCGATTCGATTTTAATAACAATCAACAAAAACAAAAAGGGAACGAGAATAATAATCGAGTAAACGAGTACGATCCACAATGTTCTTTTAACACCTAATATCACGACAAAACGCTATTTCTTACTCAATAAATATTACGTATGATAACTTTTTCCAAATACTTTCTCATTGATTTGATAGCATGTATTTAGAATATACGTGTGTTTGTATTTCCGTTCAAGAATTGAACTTTGTGTCGCCTTACGTATCGCCAGTCACACATCGAATCGCATCAAATCATTCCATTTTCAAGTTTACCCAATTCGATAAAAAAAAAAAAAAAAAAAAAACCAAGTTCCCTTTGAACTACGAAAAACGGAATATACATTCGAGGTATGTATATAATAATTATCTAGACATTCCAAACTAAGATAAAATGCGTTTAGAAATGCAATGCATCTAAATGCACAAGACAGCAACGATAGTCATTACAATGATTATCAAGAGTATGAGTTTTTATATAATGAAGTTCGAGATATATAATAAATATAATAAATCTCATAAGAGTATCAAAAACAATTATCTAGAGCAATGGTTCTCTACTATTGATGATACTATTTATGATACATCAAAGGCAGCTAATTAATAATGGACAATTTGGGCAATATACAATTCTGTATAAAGATTTATATCGTCCAAAAATTTATTTTCATGATATTTTGTATATAGTTGTCTCAATAACTACGGAGTAGTTTAAATGAAAAAATACTGACTTTGTTTTTTTTTTTTTTATAATTTTAGTCTCCTATCTTAAATTTATATACCTTGATAAAGTTTTTAAATTGATTTTAGAATTTATGAAACAGTTGAGAACCGCTGTTCTAGGATATATTTATTAGTATCTTTTTTATTTTTATTTGCAAGTGATCTTAATGATTGAAAAAAAGGAATATTTCTCCTTAGAATTGTCCTTTGATAGTCTTTCTAATACTCTTTGTTACAAGGCCCATCGTTAAGAACCGTAAGATTTTCCTTGTTTCAAGGAAAGAAAAATCGAGATGTTGAATCAGTCGTGAAACAAAGTTATTCAGACAGGCGTTACGTAGGGCTTGGCGAGTATCGAATTCCTAGGAAAACTTTTCTCTTCTTCTCTTTCTCTCATTTTTTTTTAATTTTTTTTTTTTTTTTTTTTGTTTTATCAGTCGAAAAAAAATCTATATATAGAATATACATCTGTGTACTATTTCTAGCTAGTAGAATTAAGATCACATGCCGCCAGGTTTCGGAAGATTTGTATCGTAAGCTCTGATCACATCCGTCTGAGTCACCGAGCCTCCTTCCTCTTGAGAGAATGCAAATCCATCTGCATCGCGCAGCATGTGCAACAACAAAGATTGCAACCTATTAATCTCTGTTACCACAACATTAAAGAATCAAAACACATGCAATTTGCAGGAAGAAAGGATTAGTTATAATTTGCTGTAATCGATATTTATTAGAACTAAATTACTTTTTTATAAACTACGTTTTGGAACTACGTTTGAAGATAATGTTCAAAAACAAATAAAGATTAGTAAAAGATTTACAAGTTACAAAGATATTAGTTAGTGTAACTTATAGACTAATAACACAGCGTATATACACTGTTAAGGCGTATGCACGTGCCAATATTGTGAGAAAAATTGCTTATTTTGAAGAATATTTTTCTTTATATTAAATAGGCGGAAGCCGTGAATAAGCGCGTGCCCTTAACAAATACATTTGTTAGTAACAAAGTATTAGTAGAGAAGAAGATACAAACTGATGAGCTTGAGAAGATAAAAAATTCTGTACAAAATAATTGTTATACTTGTTTTTCTTTCTCTTTCTCTCGATTGCAGCTCATCGTTAAATAGATGACATAACTTACGTGATAGTTCCACTTCGACATTAACTCTGGAAGCGGCGTTTGATCGCCTGGTGAAAACACTTTTTACGTTTTTCAGTAGCCGCGCCGTCTCCGTCAATCTGGAAAGCCGTGCATTCAAAATTGTTTTAGAAAGACTCGTTTGATTGGTTGTCCTCATCCTTAGTTCATATTCGATATTTTTTTTTCTCTCAATAATATTCGCTGAACCGTATATTTCGCGTGTAACCTTCTCTTCATTGGCTATCTAATGGTTATTTATCTCTAAAATGATTCATGCGGTGCTATTAATAATATTAACAAATACCGGTGCGATTCTTTTAATTCGTGATGCCTTTGGTTGTTCTAGTATCTATAATCTATTAAAATTTCTAAGCTTGTCATCAAAATTTGGATACAAATCGCGTCCCTCGAAAACGTAATTCTATAAAAAAAATATTTAATACCGAGGATCAATACAATAAAGATGATATTTCAAAGTGTTAAAATATTAATAAAATATGAGAAATATCTTTTACGAGGTCATAGCTTATTTCCATCCAACTTTCGACACAAAAAGAATATTAAAATTGCATTAAAAGACTCGTGATACATGTATTAATAAGATTGGTACGTACTGGGTGCCATCGCAAGCGAAATGTCGAACAATCATGCAATTTGATTAATTAGCAGTGCTTTTGTTTAAATATAGAAAATTACAAAAGCACTACGAGTTTTATACTACTTGGGGTACTTACACCTCGCGAACTCGGCGATGGCATGCACAGGCCTTCACGGGATACCGCGAAAACATACCAGAAAACCGCATTAACGAAGAGAGTTTTTACTTTATATATGACGTGATTTTTTTTTTTCATGATCTGACAACTAGAGAATTAGTTTACTCTCGAAATATTCATCTGTTCGTATTATTATTTATCATTTTACGATTACATTTTATTTCAATGTAAATCTAATCGTAAACTATATTACCAAAATACAAAATGATTAAAATTAGAACAAAGAAAAAAATCCAAGTTCCTCTACGTTCATATGCGCGGTATTTTTAAGGAAATCTTGCTTTTTTGATACTGCTACTTATGCACATAAAATAGTTACTAGCCCATATTGCAAATTATTTAATAAATTAGAAAGAAAATCTCACTTAACATTAATACGAATAAGATGTGAAATTAAATAGTAATGAATTGAATGTTAATAAAAATGAAAATTAATGTCAATGATACAAAAAATGTATGGTTAAATAGAAATATGTTTTATGAATATTTTTATTATTTTTTTTTTTTTTGTTAATATATGATGTTTAAATTTATGAAATAATTCTAATTTTCTAAAAAAACAAAAAATATATCTTATTTGTATAGATATAAATGTATATGTTATATATATTAGACTTTATACTACATATATGTTACATATAAAAGAACAGCATATTCATAATAATCTGTAAATATAATACTCAATATAATAAAAATAAAAAATTAAAGACAGTGGAAATTAAAGAGTGGAAATAGGATAACAGGAAAACTAGGAAAACAGGTAAGAAATAAAAACATCGAAATGCTTACGGATTTCAAAGTGGACAGGAATTTGTAGAAACGTGAATTCGTTAAGGTCATGGAATACGAAATGGTGCAGTTGAGACATGCTCTGCATGGTTAGTGAACCATAAATCCCGTGCCACGAGCGCAATCGGGAAGATTCTGATTTTATTTCGCCTTCGTGGCGACCAGATTGAGGTCCAACACCGAATTAACCATCGCCTCTTCGAATACTTCCTGTTATAATTTTTCTTTTCAATTAAGATGATTTAAAATTTTAATTATAATTATTGTACGATATCTAATATAATAATTCATCATTCGATTTAAGAAAAAAAAAATAGATGCTATCGAAGCAAATTAAATTAATATCTTTTTTAAGAAACTGTATACTGCACTATATGCATGCATCTAAGTGATTAGTTATTTTTGAAAATTTTGTGAGAATTGTTATTCATTTTTATGTATCATAATAATGAATGTTTTTAAAATTCATTAATATTATTTTACTGTGAAGTGATGTTATTAATATATTACATTCAACAAGCCATGCATATTGAACATTATTTAATATAATTTTGTTTTTAATAATCTAATTTTCATGCAATATAAATAAATATCGTTATATGTTTATATATGAATTTATAATTTCTTGCAAAAATATTAATATTTTAAAAATTATCGATATGAATTATTAAAAGTGTTCATCATGAAATTTTGATTTTTAACTAATAAATTTCTATTAAATACAATATAAAAAAATATATATAAAAAAACTTACGAGCTTCTATAGTCGTGACTATTGAATACATCTCCGGGGTCAGATTTCCGAATCTCATTTTCTCTAGCTGCCGCAGTTACGGATTTCCAAACTGTATTTTTGACTCTAAAAAAGATATATTTCGAAATCTATTAATATATCTAGATATAATATGTTAAAATATTTAATGCATGTATACTCACGCCTTAACTGTAATATCCATAAGTAGTACTGCTGATGGTATAAGTACCAAACCCAGCCAGAATACAGGTGAAGAAAACAACATTCTATCGTTGCCTAACATTACTGCACCCACATTTAGAATAGGCCAAAAATTACTGAAATTACATTAATAAATATTATAATTTAATATTTTTTCATGAGGATAAAATAAATATATATTGAAAAAATTACCTATATATTAAAATAAATAAAAACCAAAGCATAATAGAGCCCCACATTGCACAATGAGTGACCCATGTCCAAGAGTTAATTATTAATCCTGCTTTTCCACACACCGTTACTACAACATACTATTAACAATAAATAAATAACAATGTAATTATTTGATAATTGATTTCATTAACAATTAATACATACTGTGTATACAAAATTTCCTAAAACAATATAACCACCATCTCGGCCATTTGCCCATACTATTCCTTCTTTTAGAGCCAATAATGATAACCAATAAAGAAGAGATGAATGTATTAAAGCATTTGCAATCCATATCCAAAATACCTGTGCAAATAATATCAAGATTGTAGTATAAAAATATAATATCAAATACAACTAATAACATGAAGAATATAATACTTTAATATTAAACGATGATTCTCCAGTATTTTTTGTGGCATATAATGCTGGATGACTTAAATGAGTTTCCGCAGAACATACTTTATCAAAAAGTCCCATAGCTAATGGAGGTGCTGCTGTAAATACCTAATGTAAATAATATACATACAGTATGTGAAATGGTTTATATTTTAATGTCAAAATATAAATCTATATATCTTACAACATTGTAAAGACCAATCGACCATCGCTCAAAAAGAATTTGACCACTCCAGCCAGAATAAATAGCAAACCATAATTCAATGACATAAAGACAAATATTTTTGTAAAATGAGTAAAGTATAAGTTTACACATCCTACTATAATTCCATGATCCATGAACAAATAATAAGCGTTTTAGAAAACGAAATTGTGCAATAGAATAATCCGAAGCACAAGCTGCTTGAAGACCTTCAACACCAGAAATACCTAAAAATGATAAAAATTGATAATATATCGCTTTTGTTTGTTAAAAAGTTAATGAATAATAATAATCTTACCAACACCAATATGAGCTTTCTGGATCATTGCTACATCATTTGCACCATCTCCAATCGCAAGTGTTACAGCTTTTTTATTACTTGTAATCAAATCTACCACCTAAAAATTTCTATTAGATTATTATTTTTGTTAAAAAATAATAAAAGAAATTATATAAAAAACTTAAATATATTTGAAATAAAAATCACCTCAGCTTTCTGCATTGGTGAAACTCTACAACAAATAACAACTTTGCAAGATGAACATAAATCTAGAAAATCCATTCTAATATCACAGGATAATGCATATTCTAATGTATTTCCATCTATGATAAGAGCTACATCATTTTGACACTTTAAATCAATTCCAAAATCAAGACAACGCTGTATTATAATTTCTCTTGTTTTCTG